>NC_053026.1:212650787-212950787 GCF_003073215.2 Triticum urartu
AATACTGCATTATCATGTTTTGGACTAGACAGTGAGGTTAAGTTGTTCAAACATGCATGAAAATATCATATTCAGATTCCTTGGATTTTTCTGATCATTTTTCATATATAATTTATTTCATTTGGAGTTACGGTTGAATTTCTATGATTTTTAGAAGTTTAAATTGTTATCTGGAATTTCATGTATTATTTTAAAACCAGAAATTCCTTTACTGCATCAGCACTACGTCATTATGACGTCAGCAGGTCAACAGGGGCTGGTCTGGGTTAAACCTGACCAGTGGGACCCACTGGTCAGTGACTCAGTCCACTAACTGAGTTAGTTAGTGTTAAACTATCCCTAACCAGGCTGTTAGCAGGGCGGGGCCCGCATGTCAGTGTCTAGTTTAGTTAACTAAATTAGTTAGCTCTAATTAGTCTCGAGTTAACTAATTAGTGGCTTGGGCCCACATGTCACTGACTCAGGGGAGTTAAACCCCAGTCAAACAGGGGTCAAACCCTGCCGGCGTTGAGTCGCCGGCGAGGCCGAGACGGCGGAGGGGCTCGGATTTTTCCCTCCGGCGACCAAATTAGCGGCCGAGACCACCGGTGCGAAGCCCAGGCTCTCGCGCATCCAATGGAACACGCAGGAGACCGTGGGATGGCCGGAGGCGACGACGGCGTCAAGGTCAGCGGCGGCCGGAGCACGGGCTCGACGGATTCGTCGCTACGGTGCACGGTTCGAGCCGCGGCTAGGCGCGTTGGGGTGCCCTCACCGGCGCGTGTCGTTTGGTGGTGCTAGCCAGGCCTGGGGTGGCCGGAGGCGACGGCTACGAGCTTGGCAGCGGCGGTCGGCGTTCGGGCGCAGGTGGTGCGGTGGCTACGGCGTGCAACAGAAGGAACGGAGAGGGGGAGGAGGAGCAGGAGCTCACTGTGGTTGCGATGAGGCCAACGGCTAGCTCGGGGAGGAACCGGAGCGAAGCGGGGCGGCGAGGGGATCTCCGGCGGCCGAAGCTTCAAGACAAGGTCGGGGGAGACGATGCGGGGCTTCCGGCGTCGCGTGAGTCGGCGATGAGGAAGAGGGAGTCGCGGCGGACCTCGGGAACAGCTCGGAGAGGCGAGTGGGTGGTTGTGGACGTCGTGGCTTTGGACGGCGGTGACGGACGCATTCGGTCCGGGCGAGAGAGAGGGAGCAGAGGAGAGAGGGCCGTGGGGGAGAGTGAGCGAAGCGGTCAGCGGGATCGGGACGGCACGCGGAAGTCGTCCACGCGTCCAGGGGCTCGTCGGCAAGCAGGAGGTGGTCGTGCATGCGTCGGGCACACACCCGCGTCCTCCTGGCGCGGTGGAGAAGATGACAGGAGGCGCCAGGTGGGCTGGGCCAGCGAGCTGGGCCGGCTTCAGGTAGGTGGGCCAGGTAGTCCTTCTCTCTCTCTCTTTTATTTCTATTTTCTAATTTTCTGCAACTGTTTGGCTTTATAAAAAAATGTTAAAGCACTTTGTAAAATGCTGCAATAATTTGTGGACACTCTATGGATTATTCTAGTGGCCCACGTTTAATTTCAGCATTATTTGAGCATTTAAATTATTTGTAGTGTTTAAATGCCCAAATTCAAATACTTTAAGATTTAACTCAAAAATCCAGGAATGACCTATAAATATGTTCACCATTTTTGGTAGAGGTTTTCACCATTATCCGAAGTCATGAACATTTCCAAAGGGCATTCTGGGTCATTGAGAAAATATTTTATTTGGACCTAGTTTGATTTGATCTGGTGCTAGGGTTTGGATCAATCCCCATTTCAAGTTTCATGAAATTTAAACATGATGCATTGATGCAATGCCACAAGTTACAAGCAAACTCTAGGGCTGTGACAGCATCTAAGGTCGATGGTAATAGGAGACAAGGGACACAATGTTACCCAGGTTCGGGCCCTCTCTATGGAGTAATACCCTACTTCCTGCTTGATTGATCTTGATGAATATGAGTATTACAAGAGTTGATCTACCACGAGAACGTAATGGCTAAACCCTAGAAGTCTAGCCTGTCTGACTTTGATTATGAGGATATCAATCTACGGATCTAGCCCTCCGGTTTATATAGACACCGGAGGGATCTAGGGTTACATAATGTTGGTTACAGAGAAAGGAATCTTCATATTTGGACGCCAAGCTTGGCTTCCACGCCAGGGAGAGTCCCATCCGGACACGGGTAGAGTCTTCGGTCTTTGTATCTTCACAGCCCATCAGTCTAGCCCATGTCTAATAGGTTGGACGCCCAAGGACCCCTTAGTCCAGGACTCCCTCAGTAGCCCCTGAACCAGGCTTCAATGATGAGGTGTACGGCGCGCAGATTGTCTTCGGCATTGCAAGGCGGCTTCCCCTTTCTGAATACTCTAAGATAGTCTTCGGTCGTGACGAACGTGTCCAGATCTGCAACGCAAGTACCACATACAACCGCAGAGAGTATAATATATCACGAGTCCAATCTGCCGACAACTTTTTGTAACACGACATCACGTTTGCCCGGTCATTATTTCGAACCGTTTCTTGTCCTACCGTTCCACGTTTCAAGGCACGGTTTTTATTGGCATGTCTTGTCGAAGCAGAGATCATGTCCCCTTATTGCGGGATTCTCATCAATACGAGCGTGGGTAACCCAACCGTTCCATTGGTATGCTTCCTTAGGAATAGGCAGATTTTCAGGCTTAGGAGGAGGCGTTCGATATCCGTTGCCTTTATAAAGGAGCCAAGGGCCGTCTTATTTTACGCCGACCCTTTCCTCAGCCCTGCCAACTTCGAGTTCTAGCACCCAAGGTTCGACTTCATTGCTTCTGGCTTCCCAATCATGTCCGGATCCAGCCCACAGGGCCGATGGGTGGCTTCCTCTGTTACAGAGGAGGACATCACAAAGCTTCGTGCGGCCAGATACCTGACCACGGAGATCCCCCACAGGCTTCCTGGTCGAGGAAAGGTTATTCCTACTCTTAGATCCGGCGAGAGGGTTGTATTCATCTCCCACTTTCTATGAGGGATAGGATTTGCTCTTCATCCCTTCGTCCGGGGGCTCATGTTTTACTACGGACTAGATTTTCATGATCTAGCCACATATTCTTTCCTTCACATCTCGACGTTCATTATCACATGCGAGGCCTTTCTCCGTATTCCGCCACACTCCAGCTTATGGCTTAAGACCTTTAGTGTGAAGCCGAAGGTAGTCGACGGGGAACAACCGGAGTGAGGAGGTGTTACAGTGAGCAAGCTTACCAATGCTCCCTGGCCAAAAGGCTCTTTCACCGAAACTCCCAACCTATGGCAGCGGGAGTGGTTTTACGTCACTGAACCCCGCGGTACCAAGTGGGCGGCTATACCTACGTTTTGATCTGGCTCTCAGTTACAGCTTGCATCATGGATTAATAAGGGGCTAGACTGGGGATCAATTGATGAAGTGGAGACTCTACAGAGCCGCATCTGGAGCCTCCTTGAGAAGGACGTCAGTCTTATCAACGTGGTTCAAGTAATGCTGGTCCGTCGGGTTCTGTCATGCCAGCGACGGCCTCTCCGTATGTGGGAGTTTAATCCGGAAGGACCACGGACCCTCCAAGACTTCTTCGGTACTACGCACAAAGGAATGTGGAAGTTGTTTTTTGGGAAACAAAAACAGTGGCCGGACACCAACAAGGACATCAGTCTCGACCGCAACCATCCAGATACCTTGGTAAGCGCTCGACTCCCGAACAATTTCTAGCTATGCGTGCCGTAATGTGATACTGATCACACTATCTTCTTCCAGGGCTGGATAAAGAAAGCAGAATGAATTAGATGTTCGGCCCCCCTTCCCGAAGACTCAGTGGATCCCGTATTAACAAGGATGCTGGCCCCGGCACCGTTCCAGATGCCTGTGAAGGAGGACTAGACGGAGAGCGGGAGGATCGAAGGTTGTCTCCATCCTGAAGATATATTAGATGTTGTGTCCGGGGAGATCAAAATCCCATCGCCCGAAGACAAAAGTAAAGTAGAAGCCAACATTCCTTCTCCCCATGGTAAGAAAAGGGACGTCTCCAAAGATTGGGAGGAAAAGGCTCCCAAGCGAGGCGAGATGCCCCTATCGGGCGGCTCGGGCTTGGAGGACGACATTATCGCGTAGTCCCCCAGCGAGGGCAAGCCTAAATCGTAAGTGAACAAGGATGTTTTAAACATATCACGTTCCTCTCCTGTGACCAGGGTAACATCTAGAATATATGTTTTTGCAGCTCGGCACACAGTCTTCTTCAACAATCCTCTTCCTCAGGGGATCTTCTCCCGGAGATGATGGAAAGTGAGACACCTCCATCGGTCTCCTCGCCCAATAGGGCATACGACTTCGAGGTGTCGTCCCGGAGGGTCTCTCATGATCAACAAGTGATGCGGGGGATGATGAAAACACTAACAGAATGTGATACTTCAGTAGCCTAGGGTCCGGGGGCCAACAATAAAGGCCCCGGACTATCCGGCTTACAGTCGGAGACAACTCTAGGGACGAATCAACGGATCCCTTCGAAGGGAGGTCGTGCTGCTACAGCAGCTTCCGAAGATCCAAAAGCGCTGGATATATTGACGAACATGCTGCGACAGACGTCCGTCTCCGAGGACCATTGTACCTTGATGGGTACGGTGGTTGAGAAGGTCATGTCCGCGAAAGGTAGATTGAATGAGGCCTTCATGAGCCTGCTAAGAGTCTTCGAGGTTTGTACTGTAATGCTTTCGATTGTGTTTTATTCACAAAATACTCCTCTGTATAGATAGTAGCCCCTGAGACTCTGATTGTCTTCCCAAGGGAGGCGATCAGAGGATCAAAAATATATGTCCAGGAAATAATCTGACTACTTGGAACACATGTTGTTACCTCCCCGGCTACTGCCCGATCCACGGACGTTGCAGATCTGCAGCGGTAGATTGATGAGGCAGATGATGACATCACACTTATCAACAGGCGGCTTGACGAGGCACAAGGTATGTTTTTGGGGCAGTCAGTATATGTATGTATGATAACATGAGCATGAAGCTAGAATTGTATACTGAGACACGCATAACTGCAGATGGTGCTGCTGCGGTGGAGGCCCTTCGGTCTGAACTTATCCTCACCAAGGAGCAAGCCCGGATGAGTAATTCGGCTGCCAATAAGGCAGCTGATGAGTTAAAAACCGAATAGGATGCTCGGCACTAGTGTGAGGAGAGAATTTCTATCATGGCACGCGAGCTAGAGGAAACCACTGTCCAGTGCGAATTCTTTGAGAGGGATAACAAAGCCAAAGCGGCCGATCTCGACAAGGCCTTACAAGAGGTGAAAGAAGCATGATCTGAGTCTAGACCGGCTCGGGAAGAGATCTGGCAAGCTGGGGAGATAGCGGGTGGTAAGCCTTTCTTATTACAGACGAAGTTCGGCGATCCGAAGTATTCCCCGCTTAATCAAATGTGGAGCTCTCTGGACACATTCTTGGACCTGTCGAAGAGCGCCTCCGATGTGGCGCAATTTTACCAAGCGCAGGAAGGGTGTGCAACGGAGAAGCTTTTTTGTCACAATTCGGCGCGCCAAAGCGTCCACTGTTGTTGAACGAACAGATGGCCCAGTGGGCCGAGCTCCACAGGATATCCGGTTCTGCTATGAAGGACGTCATAGTCCAGCCGTGGCCTACTGGACCAATTTTGGATAGTTATTTTGGTTTGGTGCAGCGACATGTTAATGCAGTGTCGCGTATCGACGTCGTTAAGCGTTCAACGTGCATTGAAGGTGCATAGATGGCCTTTGCCCGCGTCAAGACATACTGGGCGAAGATGAAGGCCACCGACATAAAGGGGGTAATACTCATGACAATCCTGACATAAAGGGGGTAATACTCCAGGGTAGAACAGAGCAAAAGCTGGATTGGCATTTTGATCTGTGGAATACAACTGCTTTGATCCAATCCTAGACATGGATGAGGTACTGGAGTTTGTTTCTCCTAGTCATTTTGAAATAGAACGGCTTGACGAACCACAAGAATACTAGGCATCAACGAACACGAATGCATACATACTCCTCACTATCAATTGATAGATGGAGATCGGAATATAACGGAAGGGGGACAACTCAAAGGAACATATAACTTTCTGAGTTGTGAATGCATAGATTAGTATGTCGAACGAGTTCAACATATTTCTTCCAGATAACCCAAGCAGAAAGGTAGAACTGGCAGAGTCACGATGCAGAATGGAGAACTCATCAAGAGCACTCTGGTTGTGATCTTTTGATCCAACAAACTTCTGCCATAAGTGGTTCATAGTATTTGGAAGAAGGAAATACCACGGACCTCGAGGACTAAGGCAAGGTTACTAATATCCTAAAGGAACTAGCAACACTATCAACATGAGGTAAGTAGGGTGAATCTCGGGTTCAAGAACCCATGAATAGAGTACCTACTACTACATGGCATCACGGGATGCTTTCGAGAATAATGGCCAGAATCACACACTGGGGATACAAAACATGGCTAGATTACTAGATGGTTTCATAAGACACCTAGGGTCATAATAGTAGCTCCAACATATACGCCGAGGCAACGGAGTACCTCAACTCACGATTAGTGTGCTTAATCTGGCCCAAAGGAACATCAAGAACAAGAGGAAGGGGTTTGCAAATGCATCAGACTACTTAGAAACCTGGGATGACTCGGACAGCATAACGGTTGTAAATGCTCAAAAAGATTTGAGACAACCTGCAAAAATGGTGGCATCGCCACTCAACAACAATATCAAGGTTCCGAGATCAACTGACAACATATGGAGGTAGTAGGAACGGAACTGAGGCTTGAAACTATCAATCCTATAAGTCTACGGATTAGAAACACGTCATCCTGATAGATAGATGAGAAGGCCTAATTCTTAATCCCCGTAGAAAGGAAGAGGATGACTCAGATCAGAAGGCCATGAGGTATAAGGAGTAAAAAGAGCCTTACGTTTCCTCCCACAATCAATTCCCTTATATAACTAAAGCATTTCTAGACACAACTTCGACCAGTTTGGCTTGGTAATCCTACAGGCAGTCAGGCTCTGATACCAAAGCTGTCAGGACCCCGATCCTAAGCCACATCGATCTAGCATGTAACACATCATATCACCTTGCGGCCTCACGCACGGTATTCCCACGGGTGCCACCTTACCTGGCCCGGGACCGTTTGCGCCTTTTGGCTCACGTATATGCTAGTGTCGCTAGCATCCATATGACAGAAAACCCGGGCCGACATGGCTAGTCGTGAACCCAAAGCGGCACTAACCCATGGGGACAGGCATACATGAATCAACTTCGAGCATGTCGGTCAGCAGCGTGTGAATCCGGGCTGTAGCACTGGGCTAACAGGACTCCGGGAACCCGGGCTGTAGCAGGCTAGGCAGGACTCCGAATGTCACCGCGTGACATTTCCCCGAAGGGACAGACACAGGAACAAAGTGAAACACATGCCAGCCAGTCAAGTGCCCTAAGCAGTAGTGCTGGGCTAGCAGGACTCCGGTGAACCGGGCTGTAGCAGACTACTATGGCTCATGGAAGCACTAGACTACATTTCCCCATAAGAGAGGCTGCCAAGGATAAACCACTAGATTGTCGGATCCCACACATACCAAGCATTTCAATCATACACACAATATGCTCGATATGTGTAAATACAACATGGCATCACAACATAACTCTACAACTCAAGAATTTATTCATTAGGCTCCGAGGAGCGAGATATTACAAACATGGGTCTCATGACCCAACAATCATAGCATACAAATCAAAGCACATGCGGAAGCTTAACATGTCTGAGTACAGACATCTACAAATGGAAAAGGCTGAGAAGCCTGACTATCTACCAGATCCCGCCGAGGGCACAAGATCGTAGCTGAGGTATCAAGCTAAACGTCGAAGTCCACACGGAACTACTAGCAAGACTGATGTCTCTCTGCAAAACATAAAATAGGCAAACGTGAGTACAAATGTACCCAGCAAGACTTACATCAGAACTAGCTACATATGCGTCGGTATCAACAAGGGGGGGTGGTGGAGTTTAACTGCAGCAAGCCAGCTTTGACTCAGTGGCTAACCTGAACTACGACTGCAAGCAACTCTTTTGAGGTGGCGCACACGAGTCCACATATTCACCATTCAATACACCACTATGGATCCACTCCCGTCTCCCTATGAGAAGGCCATCCATAGCACTCACACTTATCTTGCGAGTTTTAGAGTATCCACTTTCACTTGTCTACGAACTGTTATAGGCAACCCAGAAGTCCATTACCGCGGACACGGCTATTCGAATAGATGATGTTAACCCTGCAGGGGTGTACTTCTTCACACACGCTCTCACCACTTACTCTATACAGTTAGTTTTCGGCGGACACGGTTATAGTTAGTTTTCGGCTTTCTCTATTGAGGTGTTTGACCAGATGAACCAGAAACACAATCGCGGTAGTTCTCCCTTTACTACCTTAGCCGATAGAGCGGAACGTAAGGTAGCAAGCACAGGAGCCGGGCAACCCAACTATTTACCCAAGACATGATTCAGAGCTGATGCATATAAGGCCAAACTCGCGACGCCGAAGTATGCTATAAAGTTGTTCAGACTTGTTGGCAATTTATTTTGTTCCCATATTGAGCCCCTAGCGAGTTTTTTCGGGGTGTGTGAAATAACACAAGGAGCAAAATTCAGTTCTTTAGAGAAAAGTGAATACTGGATATATGTTATGTTCACTAGAACGTGAGTGATATGCCAATAGTTGTTTTGTGTATAATAACGCCGTGACCCCGACTATTTGACATGCCAGGGGTCGACGGATGAGGAAGAAGGCACTTTATAGGCTCGCAAAATAGAGAGTGCAGTCTACAAAAATTTGTTGCGGACCTCCTGTCGCACGTCTGCGCCGCCTTTCCTAAGTGAAGCGGCTCCTTAATAGGAGTAGCCTTTGGGCGAATGTACAAACCCGAACTCCAATAGAGTTAGTGAGATGACCAGCCTTTAAGTCACCTGTGGTAAAGGATAATGAAAAAAGGAAAAAGTAGTTAGAAAAGAAAACAAGGAGGTTATGGGAGTACTTGTAAGCCCGTCCGTATTGTGCTGCTGCCAATGCCCATGGTATTTTGAGTGCATAGTTATGTATGCGCGGTACAGATTTCGCGGGTGTATGAGGCGGACGGCGGAAGCCGAACTGCTAGTTCAACTCCAGAATTGGTCTATCCTGCTGAATGGAGACCCGCGGCTTAATGGCCGACAAGGTATGCGGTTTAATAATACTGCTTTGTACTCCGGCTGAAGGAAACGTAGTATGATCCTCAGTCCGGGGGGGAGTGCTTCTCCTGCTCCCCTGTAGGGGGTTGTGTCACGTATACCATGTTCACTGTTTTTACCTCAGGTGGAAATTGCTTCTGACCCCCGGTATTTGGTTGGTGAGTCCATTCTTCATTGCTATCACCGGGTGGCCTCTTCCCCTTGTGTTCAGCGTTGAGCTTGCCGGTCTGCTTGAAGACCCAACAGCTTCTATTGGTGTGATTAGCTGGTTTATTGGGCTTGCCATGAATCTGGCAGGGCCGATCCAATATCTTGCCTAAATTGGATGGTCCGTCTCTGTTTGCCTTGAATGGCTTCTTCCGTTGACCGGGTTTGGGGCCGCTGAATCCCGTGTTGATCGTTGTGTCGTGCGTTCTTTCATTATCATTGCGACGTTTGTGTTTGTTGTGTCGTGGTTTTCCATTGCCGTCTCGGACTTCGAAAGTGCCTGGATTGCTGGCGCTATTGCTTCTACGAGCGAGCCAGCTATCTTCTCCCGCGCAAAAGTGGGTCATCAGAGCGGTAAGGGATGACATGGATTTTTGTTTTTCTTGACCGATGTGGTGGGTGAATCACTCGTCCCGGACGCTGTGTTTGAAGGCCGCTAGGGCTTCCGCGTCCGGACAATCGATGATTTGGTTCCTTTTAACTAAGAACCTAGTCCAGAGCTTCCTGGCTGGCTCTCTGGGCTGCTGGACAATGTGACTGAAGTCATCGGCATCTGGTGGCCGGACATATGTACCTTGGAAGTTGTCGCAAAAAGCGTCTTCCAAATCCTCCCTACTGCCAAAAGAGTTTTCAGGCAGACTATTTAGCCAGTACCGAGCTGGCCCTTGAGTTTTAGTGGAAGGTATTTGATGGCATGAAGGTCATCTCCGTGGGCCATGTGGATATGGAGAAGGAAATCCTCGATCCATACTGCAGGATCAGTTGTTCCATCATATGATTCGATATTCACGGGTTTAAACCCTTCTGGGAATTCATGCTCCACTACTTCATCTGTGAAGCATAGAGGGTGTGCGGCGCCTCTATATTGCACCACATTGTGACGTAGCTCCGATGGAGTCCGTCTGTGGTTTTCGGCTCGGGTGTGACTAGGCTTGTTACGTCCGAATAGATAGTTGTCGTCACGTGTCGGGGCACGTCCTCGCGATTCGTAGATCATTCTAATATGTCCTGCTCTATTGTTTAGGTCTTGCCGAAGGTCATATGTATGACCACGAGCTGTGTTATCTCTGCCTTTACGGTGAGGTGGGGCGGGCTGGTGTTCGGCTTGAGTTGCCGCTTTGTCCCGGCCGCGTGGTGGTCGGTTAGCCGCATTGTGCGGTGTTGGTATGGGCTCCGGCGCCTCATCATCGAACTGAGGGAGCAATTTGTGCTTCGGGTAAATTTTGGCTGGGCGCTTGAGGCCATATTTTTCGGCTGCTAGGACATCAGTCCATCTATCGTTGAGCAGATCTTGGTCAGCTTGAAGCTGCTGCTGCTTCTTTTTCAGGCTCCTTGCAGTGGCTATTAGCCGGCGCTTAAAGCGCTCCTGCTCCTGAGGTTCCTCAGCCACGATAAAATCCTCGCTACTGAGGCTCACCTCATCCTCGGAGAGTGTAAGATAATTACTGTCCTCTGAGTCGTCGTTTATGGCCTATTCGTCAGGGCTAACTTGCCCGTTTTCTTGATCATCCTGTTCGGCAGTTCGTTCGTCGGGATCTTCTCTATCTTCGGCACCGTCCGAAGTGTTATCGTATCTCATGCCGGTGTTGCTGTCTCTGCTGCAGCGTGATTTAGAGTGGCACCGCTGACGCCGACACTTTGGTTCTGTCTTAGGAGGTTCATCCTTAACTGGGTTCTCTTTGTCCTCGCCGCTATTTTCTTTTGGTGCATCCACCATGTATACATCATATGAGGAGGTGGCCGTCCATCGTCCGATGAACGGCGGGTTTTGGGCCTCCTCTTCTCCTGCATCGTCATTCATACCATCGATGTCTTTGGAGCCATGATCAAGCATGTCGGTTAGGTCCTCCATAGTGGCTATGAAGTGGGCGGTGGGTGGGAAATGAAATTCTCCATCATCAGCCTCTAGTTCAAACCGGATATAATTCGGCTGAGAGTCCTCCACCAAGGATAGATTTTTTAGTGAGTTTAGCACGTCGCCCAAAGGCGAGTGTTAGAAGATGTCCGCGGAGCTGAATTCGACGATCGATGACCGATCAAGCTCGACGTACGCGGACACACAAGGTTCGGAACCTATAGTCGGAGACGAGTCCGTGGTTCCAGTGACACAGATGTCACTTGAAGATAGGTCTATGTGCGGCTCCAATGCCGCTGAGTCTGCGGCTTCCACGGCAGGATTGAGCTTCCCGTCTTCGGATGGTGCGATCTGCTCCGGATCTAGGGCTAGAGCAGCTACAGGTACTATCTCATGGGTATGGTCCGATGACAGATTTACGTCATGTTCATAGTGGTGGCAGGGAGTGGCTGTCGTGGTCTCGAATCCGTCGAAGATCAAGTCTCCGCGGATATCCACGACGTAGTTCAAGCTTCCAAATCTAACCTGATGGCCAGGGGCGTAGCTTTCGATCTGCTCCAACTGGCCAAGCGAGTTGGCCCGCAGCGCGAAGCCGCCGAATACAAAGATTTGCCCGGGGAGGAAGGCTTCCCCTTGGGAAGCATTGTTGTAGATGATTGAAGGAGCCATCAAGCCTTTTGACGACAACACAGTGGAACTCTCAATGAAAGCACCAATGTCGGTGTCAAAACTAGCGGATCTCGGGTAGGGGGTCCCGAACTGTGCGTCTAAGGTCGATGGTAACAGGAGACAAGGGACACAAAGTTTACCAAGGTTCTCTCTATGGAGGTAATACCCTACTTCCTGCTTGATTGATCTTGATGAATATGAGTATTACAAGAGTTGATCTACCACGAGATCATAATGGCTAAACCCTAGAAGTCTAGCCTGTCTGACTATGATTATGAGGATATCTATCTACGAATCTAGCCCTCCGGTTTATATAGACACTAGAGGGATCTAGGGTTACATAAGTTCGGTTCCAGAGAAAGGAATCTTCATATTTCGACGCCAAGCTTGCCTTCCACACCAAGGAGAGTCCCATCCGGACACGGGTAGAGTCTTCGGTCTTTCTATCTTCGCAGCCCATCAGTCCGGCCCATGTCCAATAGGTCGGATGCTCGAGGACCCCTTAGTCTAGGACTCCCTCAACGGGCCACCGTATTTCGCGAAAAAACATTTCCCCCTTGACTGCTAGGACCCACCAGCTACATCTTCGCACGCAAGGAAGTGCGTCCATATTACGGGCAAAAAAAATGATTCGCCCCCTGACTGCTGGGACCCAGCAGCTACAACTTTGCATGCAAGGATGTGCCTGACAGTTGGGACCCACCTAGTCGAAGCGTACATAGCGTTGTCATTCTGGTCGCGAACGTGTACGTACATACTGGTCGATGTAGAGGCGTGCACGTGTCGTAGTAGAGGCATGCACGTGTCGTAGTAGAGGCGCGCATGTAGCATGTACACGTACGTACATCGGCCAGGGTGCAAGAAAGAAAATACAGCCATGTATGTACATACGGGCGGGGTCTCGAATGCCTACTCGTGCATACGGACGACCAGGGCTCGTGTACATGGCAGGGTCAGAACGGAGAAGCTGCGTCGTCGTCATGTTCATGGGGAGGCAATCGGCTGGGTCAAAACGGAATGCGTCATCTGTTCATTGGGAGCCAACTTGCTTGGACGGAATAGCCGATGGAAACGAGGCCTGTCGTACCGCGGAACGGAGGAAACGGCCTTGTGTTCGACTGGCCACGATCGAAACGGGATCCTATTCATCGGGGGGGTCTGGCGTACCGCAAAACGGAGGAAACAGACCTCCTACGGTCGAAACGGGGTCCTGTTGATCGAGAGGGGAGTGGTGTACCGCAAAACGGAGGAAACAGACTTGTGTTGGAGTGCTACGGTCGAAACGGGGGTCCTGCTCATCGGGAGGGGTGTGGCGTACCGCAAAACGGGACTCCACGGGATACTGTTCATCGCCACTGTCGACCTCCTCCAGCCTCCACGTGTGACTCTTCATCCACGGGCTCCTATTCATCCAGCCTCCACCGCGTGCTCCTCCACCAACTACTGTTCAACCAGCCCTCTCCACGGGTTCCTGTTCAACAACCCCTCCACGGGCTACTGTTCATCCCGCCCTCCACCGGCTACTATTCAACCAGCCCTCCACGGGGTCCTGTTCATCCAGCCCTCCACGGGGTCCTGTTCATCCACCCCCCAACTGTTTCGATCGATCAAGGTTGTTGGGGCCCCAATTCTAAGTCACACCGATCTAGCATGTAACACGTCCTATCACTTTGCGGCCTCACGCACGGTATTCCCACGGGTGTCGTCTTACCTGGCCCGAGACCATTTGCGCCTTTTGGCTCACATATATGATAGTGTCGCTAGCATCCATATGACAGAGAACCTAGGCCAACATGAATAGTCGTGAACCCAAAGTGGCACTAACTTACGGGGACAGGCATACATGAAACAACATCGACCATGTCGGTCATCAGCGTGTGAATCCGGGCTGTAGCAACTAGGCTAACAGGACTCCAGGAATCCGGGAAGTAGCAGGCTAGCAAGACTCCAGAAGTCACATAATGACATTTCCCCGAAGGGACAGACACAGGAACGATGTGAATCACATGCCAGTCAGTCTAAGTGTTCCGGAGTAGTAGTGTTGGGCTATCAGGACTCCGGTGAACCAGGCTGTAGCGGACTACCATGGCTCAGTGGAAGCACCAGACTACATTTCCCCATAAGAGAGGCTACCAAGGATAGACAACTAGGTTGTCGGATCCCACACATAGCAATACATGTCACATGTACGCATAACATGCAAGTATGTGATGTACAACAAGGCATCACAACATAACTCAAACTCATATAGATAAAGGCCCAGAAGAGCCACATAGCATTTAATACAAACATGGGTCTCATGACCCATCATTCAGAGCATACAAGCAATGGAAGCATTACATGTCTGAGTACAGACATCTACAAATGAAAAAGGTTGAGAAGCCTGACTATCTACAAGTCCCTCCCAAGGTACAAAATCGTAGCTGAGATAACAAGCTACTCGTCGAAGTCCAAGCGGAACTACTAGTGCGACAGATGTCTCATCTGCAAAACATAAATAAAGAAAACGTGAGTACAAAGGTACTCAGCAAGACTTACATCAGATCCTATCATACATGCATTCATATCAAAAGGCAAGGTGGGGTTTAGTTGTAGCAAGCCAGCTTTGACTCAGTGGCTATCCTGTTCTACGAGGTAGGAAAGCGCACACGAGTCCACTAATCACCACATCAATACACTACTATGGATTCATTCCCGTCTCCTTACGAGAAGGCCATCCATAGCACTCACACTTGTCTTGAGCATTTTAGAGTATCCATTTCAAGTTGTCTATGTACCACGTAAGCATCCAAGAAGTCCATAACCGCGGACCCAGCTATTCGAATAGATCATGATAACCCTGCAGGGGTGTACTTCTTCACACACGCTCTCGCCACTTACCGCCATGTACATATCATGTATCTCGGCAACCTTCAAGCGGAAGCCTGGCGAGGGTGTCGGCCACAACCTGACTAACCACACAAGACTCTAGTCCAGGTTTATCACCTATTCGGGTTCCATCCGCAAGGAGATCCGGCCGAGATGTCGCTCACGGCCCCAAACGATGTGACCAGGGTTCCCAAGCCCACCATCCGGGTGCCACTTGGTGCACCATGCCACTGTGCCTAGTCTGTCCCAAGCCCACCTGGTCGGGTGCCACTTGGTAGACTACTAACACTACCTACAAACACCAGAAACTAATTGCAACTCCTGGACAGAGATCAAGTTGGTTAATAAGTCGAGAGGGGCACTTAAGCATTCCAATGTGTGGTAGTAGCTAGTCATTGCACAACATACACATAACTCAGTGCTTAAGGACGGTTCCGGTGAGACAACCCACCATGTACTCCAACATGGCCTCTCACCGCTACCTTTACCAAATCGTGTTCACACACTTAACTCTCAGCACCAGAACATATCATAACACTCCAATTCATTCCCAATGAATCAGACCTGACATACTCTAAGCAATAGCAGGCAACGCATGGTAGGAACACAACATGGCTCAATCAACTCCTACACATGCTAGTCGGTTTCAACTATTTACTCTGGCAACGACGGGTCATGCAGAGGAATGGGTTCAACTACCCCAGCATAAAGTAGCAGTTGAATCGTTGTTGTCCTAATGCAATAAAAGACAGCAAGAGCAAGAGGGTAGGATTGTATCGGAATGAACAAGGGGGTTTGCTTGCCTGGTAGATCAACAGGGGGCACTGCTCCTCTGACAGGTACTCTGGATCAGTCTCCGGAGCAGGACCTATCGAGAAGGAACGGTGTCGGCAATCAATACACAAGCATATGCAACAATATGATGCATGAACATGGCATGAAGATGTGATGTTGTTTGAGCTAATTCAACTAGCATTCATTTGGTTGAAGTCCATTTTAACCAAAGGTTCAAATGCATCTTCAAAATAAGCTCTTATAAATGCCATTCATGTGTTTTCACCTATACAGCAGGTATAAGTTGGTTTTTCATGCATGAAAATGGTACAGATGGATAGATTGCATTTTTCTGATAATTTTTCATATATAAATTATTTCAATCTGAGCTACGGTTGAATTTCTATGAATTTTTGAAGTTTATATCATTTTTTGGAATTTCCTGATTTATTTTAACACCAGAAAAGAATAACTGCGTCAGCATGACAGTGGCATGACGTCAGCGAGTCAAAGGGGGCTGACCAGGTCAAACCTGACGTGTGGGGTCCACACGTCAGTGTCACAGTTAATTAACAGAGGTTAATTAGTACTAACACTAACCTAACTACAGATTTAGTCAAAGACGGGCCCCGCCTGTCATTGACCCATACGGGTCAAATCTGGTCAACTGGGGGGTCAAACCCAGTCAACCCGCCGGCGTTTAGCCGTCGGCGAGGCCGAACGTGGCGGAGGGCTCGGGATCGTCGCTCCGGCGACCATTCGGGTGGTGGAGACCACGGACGAGGAGCTGGAGCTCGTCCGCATCGTTTGGAGCAAACAGGAGGTTGCGGGGTGCCAGAGCTCGCCAGAAACAAGCTCAAGGCGGTGGCCGGAGTTCGGCCGGGTGCGCGCGCAGCGCTGCAGTGCACGGAAGGGGCTGCGGTTGGTGGCGTGGGCTTGCTGGGGGGCTGCTGAGCGTGTTCGCATGCGCGGCCGCGAGCTGCGGTGGCCAGGACGACGGCGGTGACATGAACGGCGGCGAGGAGCTACGGCCGTGGTGGCAGACGGGGCTAGAGGGCGCCGGAAGAGCACGGGAGAGGGGGTTCGACGGTGGGGCTCACAGCGGATCCTGCGGAGGCGTCAGTGAGCTCAGGGGAGGCCCGGAGCGTGCAGGGCGGTGAAGGCGATCTTCGGTGGCCGGAGATGAAGACGACAGTGACGGCGGCACTCCAGGGCTTCCCGCGTCGCGTGGCTCGATGGAGAGGTAGCACGACGGTGCGGAGCTTGCAGACACGGAGAGAGGGCGAGGGGAGGTGGTAGCTACGACGGCGACGAGCTGCGGCGAAGGTAGCGCTCGGTCACGGGGATAGGGAGAGATCCACGGGAGGAGGGAGAGCGAGAGAGAGCGAGAGAGATCGAGAGAGGTCCGGGGCGGTGCGTGGCGTCGTGCAGGACATCCAGGGCAACGAGGGGGAGGCCAGGCAGGCAGGTGGCGTGGCGGCACGGCGGTGCGCGCGCGTCGGCCACGCGCCCGGCCGACTGGCGCGAGGACAAGGACGACTGGCACCGTGCGAGTGGGCCGGCTGGGCTGCACAGTGCCAGGCCGCAGGTAAGCACAGGTAAGCGTTTTTCCACTTTTGTTTTCTTTTCTATTTTATGACATTTGTTTTGACTTAATAATAATACTAAATCATTTTATTTTCTTCTGACAATTTTTGCAGGGACCTAAGGGATTAATCCAAAGCTCCTCACCAAAATTCAGAATTTTTGGACATATATAACATATATATATCCAATGCAAATAATTATTGCATTAATTCCAAATGGCCAAAATAAATATTTATGAGCTCCTAAAAATATTGGTTTGAAATTTACCTCTGACCAATATTTTCAGAGAGCAACATGAACATTTTCTTGGACCTTTTTGGAGCAATTTTTATTTGGGTCTTTTCCAGAAATGATTTTTGAGGGTTTCACAAATCCCCATTTCAAATTTAGATGAAATTTAAACATGATGCACACATGACTGGCTAGTCTAGGTCATACCAGAACTAGGGATGTGACAACTCGCCCCCACTCGAAAGAATCTTGTCCCGAGATTCAGGAGTTGGCGGAAAGAAAGTGGGGTACTCAAGTCGAAGACGATCTTCTCGCTCCCAAGTAGCTTCTCTCTCGAATGATGAGACCACTGAACCTTGAGAAACTTGATGTTATGACGTCGAGTGAAATGCTCTACTTGATCAAGAATGCGAATAGGGTACTCTCGATATGTGAGGTTATCTTGGAGATCAAGCGTTTCGAGGTCCATGTCGGTGTCAAAACCGGCGGATCTCGGGTAGGGGGTCCCAAACTATGCGTCTAGGCCGTATGGTAACAGGAGGCAAGGGACACGAAGTTTTACCCAGGTTCGGGCCCTCTTGATGGAGGTAAAACCCTCCGTCCTGCTTGATTAATATTGATGATATGGGTAGTACAAGAGTAGATCTACCACGAGATCAGAGAGGCTAAACCCTAGAAGCTACCCTATGGTATGATTGTTGATGTGTATGTTGTCCTACGGACTAAAACCCTCCGGTTTATATAGACACCGGAGAGGGTTAGGGTTACATAGAGTCGGTTACAATGGTAGGAGATCTAAACATCCGTATCGCCAAGCTTGCCTTCCACGCCAAGGAAAGTCCCTTCCGGACACGGGACGGAGTCTTCAATCTTGTATCTTCATAGTCCAGGAGTCCGGCTGAAGGTATAGTTCGGCTATCCGAACACCCCCTAATCCAGGACTCCCTCAGTAGCCCCTGAACCAGGCTTCAATGACGACGAGCCCGGCGCGCAGATTGTCTTCGGCATTGCAAGGCGGGTTCCTCCTCCAAGTACTTCATAGAAGATTTTGAACACAAAGATAGTGTCCGGCTCTGTAAAATAAGTTTCCACATATTGCCATAGAGAGAATAATATTTACACAAATCTAATCTGCTGACGTATTCCGTAGTGTGACATGACACCACAGCCAAGCTTTTATTCGAACCATTTCACTGTCCCATCTTAGCGCGTTATGCGAGGCGGTTTCCTTGGCACGTCTTGTTAAAGCAGAGATCGTGTCCCCTTATCCCGGGATTCTCATCAATACGGGCGTGGCTAACCCAACCGCGCCATTGATTACGGCGCTTGGAGATAAGCGAGTTTTACCAGGCTGGTGGGGACACGTAGTTGCGTCCACCCATATAAGGGGATAAGGATCCACCTTTTCACCCACACATTCTTCCTCCTTTGCCTATCCATTCTTGCGCACTCGAGCTCCAGCGCTCAAGTCCGCACTACCACCTCAACCTTCTCCAGTCATGTCCGGAGTGGGAGGCAAGTGGATGGTCGCCTTCGTCACGGAGGGACACATCAAAAAGCTGAGGAAGGCCGGATATCTGGCTAGCGATATCGCGCACCGGCTTCCCGAAAAGGGGCAGCTCATCCCCACTCCTAGGCCCCATGAGAGGGTGGTATTCCTCCCCCATTTCCTCTGCGGACTGGGATTCCCTCTGCATCCATTTGTCCAGGGGCTCATGTTCTACTACGGCCTGGATTTCCACGATCTGGCCCCGAACTTCGTCCTCAACATCTTGGCGTTCATCGTCGTGTGCGAGGCTTTCCTCCGCATCCGCCCCCATTTTGGCCTATGGCTTAAGACTTTCAATGTCAAGCCGAAGGTGGGGCGCGGTAGCCAGGCGGAGTGCGGCGGTGCCATGGTCGGCAAGATGGCCAACGTCCTGTGGCTCGAGGGCTCCTTTGTGGAGACCCTGAAGGGGTGGCAATCATGGTGGTTTTACGACACCGAGCCACGCGACGCCGAATGGGTCGCACCCCGTGAGTTTCGATCCGGCCCCTCTACGCGGCTCACGTCCTGGAAGGAGACGAGCCTGTCGTGGGGTAACCAAAAGGAGGTGACCGGACTGCAAACATGCATCCAATCCCTGGTGAACAAGCAGCTCAGGCTTGTCAACGTAGTCCATGTTATGCTCATCCGCCTGATCCTCCCGTGTCAACGACAGGCCTTCAATCTGTGGGAGTTCGACCCGGCGCAGCATCAAACTCTAAACAGGCTCTTCGACACGACATACGAAGATGCCTGGAGGATGCTTTTCAAGGGCGCCGAGGCTCCCGCATCCGCTACCGAGGATCGCGGATTCAGCTCGCAGAGTCACGCGCTCGCGGTAAGCTGTTTTTTTCCTTTTACAGGGTATCAGTTTTCCATAGTTTGACTCTATGTGGGATCTAAACTCCCTTACCTTTGACAGGATTGGCAGGCGAAGTCCGGACGGATCGACTGTCCGGTGCCTTTGCCCGAAGGCCCAGCGGACGCTCACGTGGCGAAGCTGCTGGTTCCGGCACCCTATGTGGTGTCGGAGAAGATGGCCAAGAAGAAGGCCACGGGGACTCGAAATAGTGCCCAACGCCCGGAGGTGTCGGATTCACCATCCGACGAATCCGAGGTGCACTCCTCCCATGAAGACGAGGAGGAGGAAGAAGAGAACCCTCCCCCTCCAGCGGGGGAAGGGAAGAAAAGGAAGGCCGCCCCAACTGGGGAGGCCGAAGGGTCCAAGAAGGGGAAAACCCTTTCTCCAGACTACTCCACCGACACCGACGACGGTAGAGAGGAGTGGGCGCCCAGGGCCAATCCCCTGGCGAAATCTTAAGTATCCGGATACCAAAGTAATTCATAGTATTCGTTTATTGCACAGCTTTCCCTTATGTCGAATGTGTTTATGCAGCCCACCTGATGACCGGCTCGACGTGTCGTCGAGCGGCTCACTGGACTCGTCGGACGTGAACTCACTTCCGACGGCTTCCTCCCCCCGCCCTACAGACGACACCGAGGTGTTGTCCCAACAGGTTCCAATCTGGGAGGAGGTGATCCTGGAGGTGCCGCAAGGCGACCTCCCGGACTCCAGGAGTAAAGGGGATGAAACCCCCCGGGGCTCCAAGTCCGGCTCTAGGCCGGACACTGCTCCGGAACCTTCAAAGGTTCCAGAGTCTGGCGGGGGACCTCCTTCCAAGAGGAGCAAGTCCACCGGGCCGGCGGCCTCCGTCCAACCGGAGGCGCTGGACAATATGTTGGAGGTGCTCCAAGGCGCCTCCATCGACGAGGAGCACTGCGCTATTATGAGTGCGGTGGTCCAGAAGGTTCAGTCCGCAAAAAACGGACTGACTGCAGGTGGAATCTTTTGCAAGGACTCATCAAGTTGTTTCTTAAGCTCAGCTAGCTCTAAGGGTGCCATCTTGTAAGGTCTCCTAGAAATTGGGTCGGTTCCTGGAATAAGATCTATGACAAACTCTACATCTCTGTCAGGTGGAATACCTGGCAGTTCCTCAGGAAAGACATCCAGAAAGTCACGGACTACCGGGATATCCTCAAGGTCTGGAAGAGGGCTGGCATTAAGAGAATAGAGCTGACGCTTTGCAACTCTAGTGGAGATAATGACTATCTTGCCAGATGGGTGTGTAAGCTGAACAGACCTGGTGTAACAATCAATCTTGGCATAATGAGCTTTCATCCAGTCCATACCCAAGATGATGTTAATATCTATAGACTTGAGGGCTATAAGTGATGCAAGGAATACGAGTCTGGCAACAAGGATTTCATTACCATGGCTTACACTAGAAGTTTGCCATTTGGATCCAGGAGTTTGAATGACTAGTGGAGAGGGCATATCACAAAATGAAATGTTGTGCAAGTTAGCATAGCTTTCAGAAATGAAGGAGTGAGATGCTCCAATGTCGAACTGAACCGATGCTGGATGGCAGTTGACAAGGAGTGTACCAAGAACGACATCTGGATCATCATGAGCCTCTTTAGCTAAGACGTGATGCACATGTCCACGTTCAGTGGAAGCTGACTTCACTAATCATCTTGCGTGATGGCTTACCACGAAGAACAGACTCCTCGGGCTGGGGTGGAGCATAGTTGGCTTGAGAGTAGTCACGTGCATAGTGTCCTGGCTCTCCACATGTGAAGCAAGTCCCTGAGGTAGGACATGGACCCGCATTGACAAGCGGTCTACCAATAGGCCTGGGTGGAGCATACAACTTAACTGGGGGAGGTACCACATAAGATGGCGTCGGTGAATAACCAGGTGGAAGAGCGGAATTCGGAACCCAAATCCGACGCTTCTCAGAACTAGAACCGGAGGAAGAACCCAAATCACGGGTGTGCTTATGAGACTCCTCGTAAGTGAGCTGAGCTGTCTCTGCATTAATGGCCTTATTCACAAGAGCCTGGAATGTATTGCAATGGTGCAAGTGAAGATCACGACGCAACTTGGGGTTGAGACCCTTCCGGAACCTAGCCTGCTTCTTGGCGTCTGTGGACGCCTCCTCTATAGCAGAGCGGACGAGGTTCTCAAACTCTCTACTGTAAGCATCAACAGCCATCTTATCCTGGGTGAAACTACAAAACTCTTCTCTCTTGCAGCCAATGAGAGCCTGAGGAATGTGATGCTCGTGAAAAGCCTCAGTGAAATCTCTCCAGGTGGGTATCTGGCCAGCTAGAAGCATAGCCTCATAGTTCTGCCACCAAATACTAGCAGGACCTTCCAGGTGATAAGCAGCATAGGTGACCTTGTCACCTTCAGCTATGTTCGCAGAACGCAGCTTGATAGTAATACTACGGAGCCAGTCATCGGCATCGAGTGGCTCAATGGAATGATAGAAGGTAGGTGGTTTCAGGCCAATGAAGTCATGAATGGACGCAGACTCTTTGTACTGATGGGCGGTGTTCTCCTCAATACGTGCTAACAAGCGGTTAGACTCACGCTTGTTCTTCTCCATCTCTAACATGAACTCTGCCAATGAAGGCTGGTCGGGAGGATCCTCATCCCTACCATCTCTGTTGTTCCGGCTACGAGCAACAGAACTTCGGTTAACTGATGACATCCTAGAGAACCAACCAAGGAAATAGGGATGGATTCAGCATCATCATAAGGATGTAGAATATAGTACAAGGAAAATACTATCTCTTGAACTCCTAGGACAATTCCGGCAGCATAACGGCAGTAAAATGCTCAAAATGAGACATCCTGCAAACGATGAGGTAGTACCATACTCAACATCATCACTCAAGGTTTTGTGATAGTACTAAATAGACTACACCAGAAGTACTTGAAAACTGGAATATGACTCTGATCAACCAATCCTGAGAGACTATGGAGTATTAACACGTGATCCTGATAGACGGAAGAGAAATCCTAGTTCCTTAAACCCATAGGAAAGATAGCATGACTCGGATCAGAAGGCATGAGGTATAAGGAGTAAAAAGTGCCTTACGTTCCCTTCCACAATAAATTCCCTAATATAACTAAAGAATTTCTAGACTCAACTTCGACCAGTTTGGCTTGGTGATCCTACAGGCAGTCAGGCTCTAATACCAAAGCTGTCGGGACCCCGATTCTAAGTCACACCGATCTAGCATGTAACACGTCATATCACTTTGCGGCCTCACACACGGTATTCCCACGGGTGTCGTCTTACCTGGCCCGGGACCGTTTACGCCTTTTGGCTCACGTATATGATAGTGTCGCTAGCATCCATATGACAGAGAACCCGGGCCGACATGACTAGTCGTGAACCCAAAGTGGCACTAACTTACGGGGACATGCATACATGAAACAACATCGAGCATGTCGGTCATCAGTGTGTGAATCTGGGCTGTAGCAACTAGGCTAATAGGACTCCGGGAATCCAGGCTGTAGCAGGCTAGCAGGACTCCGGAAGTCACCGCGTGACATTTCCCCGAAGGGGCAGACACAGGAACGATGTGAATCACATGCCGGCCAGTCTAAGTGTTCCGGAGCAGTAGTGCTGGGCTATCAGGACTCCGGTGAACCAGGCTGTAGCGGACTACCATGGCTCAGTGGAAGCACCAGACTACATTTCCCCATAAGAGAGGATACCAAGGATAGACAGCTAGGTTGTCGGATCCCACACATAGCAATACACGTCACACGTACGCATAACATGCAAGTATGTGTTGTACAACATGGCATCACAACATAACTCAAACTCATATAGATAAAGGCCCAGAAGAGCCACATAGCATTTAATACAAACAGGGGTCTCATGACCCATCATTCAGAGCATACAAGCAACGGAAGCATTACATGTCAGAGTACAGACATCTACAAATGAAAAAGGCTGAGAAGCCTGACTATCTACAAGTCCCTCCCAAGGTACAAGATCGTAGCTGAGATAACAAGATACTCGTCGAAGTCCAAGCAGAACTACTAGTGAGATAGATGTCTCATCTGCAAAACATAAATAAAGCAAACGGGAGTACAAAGGTACTCAGCAAGACTCACATCAGATCCTATCATACATGCATTTGTATCAAAAGGCAAGGTGGGGTTTAGTTGCAGCAAGCCAGCTTTGACTCAGTGGCTATCCTGTTCTACGACTACAAGTAAGTCCTTTGAGGTAGTAAAGCGCACACGAGTCCACTAATCACCACATCAATACACTACTATGGATTCATTCCCGTCTCCTTACGAGAAGGCCATCCATAGCACTCACACTTGTCTTGAGCATTTTAGAGTATCCATTTCAAGTTGTCTATGTACCACGTAAGCATCCAAGAAGTCCATAACCGCGGACCCGGATATTCGAATAGATCATGATAACCTTGTAGGGCTATACTTCTTCACACACGCTCTCGCCACTTACCGCCATGTACATGTCATGTATCTCGGCAACCTTCAAGCGCAAGCCTGGCGAGGGTGTCGGCCACGACCTGACTAACCACACAAGACTCTAGTCCAGGTTTATCACCTATTCGGGTTCCATCCGCAAGGAGATCCGGCCGGGGTGTCGCTCATGGCCCCAAACGATGTGAGCAGGGTTCCCTAGCCCACCATTCGGGTGCCACTTGGTACACCGTGCCACTATGCCTAGTCTGTCCCAAGCCCACCTGGCTGGGTGCCACTTGGTAGACTACTAATACTACCTACAAACACCAGAAACTAATTGCAACTCCTGGACAGAGATCAAGTTGGTTAATAAGTCGAGAGGGGCACTTAAGCATTCCAATGTGTGGTAGTAGCTAGTCATTGGACAACATACACAGAACTCAGTGCTTAAGGACGGTTCCGGTGAGACAACCCACCATGTACTCCTACATGGCCTCTCACAGCTACCTTTACCAAATCGTGTTCACACACTTAACTCTCAGCACCACAAGAGCATCTCCAGCCGTTGGCCCCCAGGATGCTCTAAAAATCGCCCCCTGGGGGCGCACAGGCACAAAACACGCGCTGGGGGCTTGATGCACCCAGTCGCGGCGCCCACAGAATATTTTGAACGACACAAACATGGCGCAAATTCAACCATTTTCGGCGAGTTCATACATATTTCGGCAACTTAAAACCAAATTCAACCAAACACGGCACAAACACGCCCACTCATACATATTTAAAATATTTTACAAAAAGAAAAAAACACACTACTAGGCCTGCCCGCCGTCTCGCTCGCCTCGCCGCTCCTCGCCGGCCGCCGCCCTTGTAGTTCTACATGCCGAGGAGGCTGTAGAACCGCGTGTAGTCACCGTTGTCGTCGTCGTCTTTGCCTACTCCGACATGGCCTCCGTCCCTGCTACAACCCTCCCCCGGTTGGTGCGGCGGGTTGGACGGTCCGGCTGCATCCTCGTCGTCATCACTGTTGAGGATCATGACGCCGTGTGCGTCCTCGCACCCACGCTTGCGGGCGGCGATCTCCTCCAGGGCCCGGGTCTGCCGGGCCAACTCAGTCCGGAGGTAGTCGTTGTGCGCCCACCATAGGGCGTCCGCGTCGGAGAAGCTGCGTCGGGCTATCTCCTCGTACTCCGGGGGAGGCTGGGCTCCGGTTTGGGCGCGACAAGGACGAGGCACCTAGAAGCGGGGGTGGAGTCGGCGATGCGGACACCAGAGCTGTGGGTGCGCTGGTTGACAGGCGTGTCCTGGGGCTCTGGCTTGACGGGCGTGTCCTGGGGCTCCGTCTTGACGTGAAGCTCCCACGGCGGCGAGAGAAGGACGGGGGGAGGGGTACTCCAGCCTCGGCGTGTTGCCGCCCTCGATGTACTCGAGGACGGCGTCCAGCATGCGGCCAGGCACGCCCCACCATCGGTGCTGCCCCTCGGAGTTGAGCCTGTCAGAGAGCACGACGCCGTTGGTGGCCTCGAGCTGCTCGGCGTGACGGCTACGGAAGTACGGCTCCCAGAGCGGGCTGTCGGGGACGTAGCGCGGCCCCTCCCTCGCCGCCCGCGGTAGAGAGGCGCAGATACACGCGATCTCCACATGTCTCGCCGCCCCGGTGGGCGGTGGTGGCACCGGGACCCCGCCAGCGCTGATTCTCCACGCCCTGGGCACCCGCATGTCCGGCGGGACCGGGTACTCGGCCTCGAAGAGGATCCGAGCTTCGTCCTCGTGAAGGTGGCGGCGGCCGAAGCCGTTCGCCGCCGCGCCGTCGCCTGGGAATCGTTCGGCCATTTCTTTGAACTAGGATGGCGAGGGGAGAGGGAGGAAGGGGAGAGAGGGTGCGTCGGCGATGGAGACTCTGTTCGTGCCACGGGCGCGCTGGGGTCGGCTTATATAGGCGGAGGTGGCACGAGCACGTGTGGCCACCTCGTCTACGCCTAGCATGTGCGGTGACGCGCATCATCACGCCTTCACTGCGCCGCCCGTGAGGCATTAATGGCGGAGGCTGACCGGCGCGGCAGCGCGCGACAGCTTTGGCATTGATTCGCCGCGGGAAACGAGGCGATGAGGATGACAAAGCGGCAAGAAGTGAGACGAGTCGCTGGCAAGGAGGGCCCGTGGCTCTTTCGTGCCAAAAATGATTCGCCCGGCGCCACCGAGCGCCCCCCCCCCAAGCGCGCCGGGTTCGGGTTGGGTCCATCGGCACCAATTTTGGCCCGAGCCGGTGAAAATTGGGCCCTTGGGGGAGCGACTGGACCGATGTTTTGGTGCCGGCGGCCGGAAAGTCGCCTAGGGGCCTTGTTGGGTGCGCGGCTAGAGATGCTCTAACATATCATAACACTCCAATTCATTCCCAATGAATCAGACCTGACATACTCTAAGCAATAGCAGGCAATGCATGGTAGGAACACAACATGGCTCAATCAACTCCTACACATGCTAGTGGGTTTCAACTATTTACTCTGGCAACGACAGGTCATGCAGAGGAATGGGGTTCAACTACCGCAGCATAAAGTAGCAGTTGACTCATTGTTGTCCTAATGCAATAAAAGAGAGCAGGAGCGAGAGGGTAGGATTGTATCAGAATGAACAAGGGGGTTTGCTTGCCTGGTAGATCAACAGGGGGGCACTGCTCCTCTGATAGGTACTCTGGATCGGTCTCCGGAACAGGACCTATCGAGAAGGAACGGTGTCGGCAATCAATACACAAGCATATGCAACAATATGATGCATGAACATGGCATGAAGATGTGATGTTGTTTGAGCTAATGCAACTAGCATTCATTTGGTTGAAGTCCATTTGAACCAAAGGTTTAAATTCATCTCCAAAATAAGCTCTTATAAATGTCATTCATGTGTTTTCACCTATCCAGCAGGTATAAGTTGGTTTGTCATGCATGAAGATGGTACAGATGGATAGATTGCATTTTTCTGATAATTTTTCATATATAAATTATTTCAATCTGATCTACGGTTGAATTTCTGTGAATTTTTGAAGTTTATATCATTTTCTGGAATTTCCTAATTTATTTTAATACCAAAAAAGAATAACTGCGTCAGCATGACAGTGGCATGACGTTAGCGAGTCAAATGGGGTTGACCAGGTCAAACCTGACGTGTGGGGTCCACACGTCAGTTTCATAGTTAATTAACAGAGGTTAATTAGTACTAACACTAAGCTAACTACAGATTCAGTCAGAGACGGGCCCCACCTGTCATTGACCCATACGGCGAGGCCGAACGCGGCGGAGGGCTCGGGATCGTCACTCCGGCGACCATTCGGGCAGCGGAGACCATGGACGAGGAGCTACAGCTCGTCCGCGTCGTTTGGAGCAAACGGGAGGTTGCGGGGGTGCCGGAGCTCACCGGAAACGAGCTCGAGGCAGCGGTCGGAGTTCGGTCGGGTGCGCGCGTAGCGCTGCAGTACACGGCAGGGGCTGCGGTTGGCAGCGTGGGCTTGTTGGCGGGCTGCTGAGCGTGTTGGCATGCGCGGCCGCGAGCTGCGGTGGCCAGAACGACGGCGGTGACATGAACGGCGGCGAGGAGCTACGGCCGTGGTGGCAGATGGGGCTAGAAGGCGCTGGAAGAGCAGGGGAGACGGGGTTCGACGGTGGGGCTCACAGCAGATCCTGCAGAGGCGTCAGCGAGCTCGGGGAAGGCCCGGAGCGTGCAGGGTGGCGAAGGCGATCTTCGGTGGCCGGAGATGAAGACGACGACGACGACGGCTCTCCAGGGCTTCCCGCGTCGCGAGGCTCGACGGAGAGGTAGCAGACAACGGCACGGAGCTTGCAGACACGGAGAGAGGGCGAGGGGGAGGCGGTAGCTACGACGACGACAAGCCGCAGTGACGGCAGCGCTCGGTCACGGGAAGGGGGAGAGATCCAAGGGAGGAGGGAGAGCGAGAGAGAGTGAGAGATGTCGGGGGCGACGCGTGGCGTCGTGCAGGACATCCAGGGCGACGAGGGGGAGGCCAGGCAGGCAGATGGCGTGGCGGCATGGCGGTGCGCGCGCGTCGGCCACGCGCCCGGCCGACTGGCGCGAGGACAAGGACGACTGGCACTGTGCCAGTGGGCCGGCTGGGCTGCACAGTGCCAGGCCGCAGGTAAGCACAGGTAAGCGTTTTTCCACTTTTGTTTTCTTTTCTATTTTCTAACATTTGTTTTGACTTAATAATAATACTAAATCATTTTATTTTCTTCTGACAATTTTTGCAGGGACCTAAGGGATGAATCCAAAGCCCCTCACCAAAATTCAGAATTTTTGGACATATATAAAATATATAACATATATATATCCAATGCAAATAATTATTGCATTAATTCCAAATGGCCAAAATAAATATTTATGAGCTCCTAAAAATATTGGTTTGAAATTTACCTCTTACCAACATTTTCAGAGAGCAACATGAACATTTTCTTGGATCTTTTTGGAGCAATTTTTATTTGGCTCATTTCCAGAAATGATTTCTGAGGGTTTCACAAATCCCCATTTCAAATTTAGATGAAATTTAAACATGATGCACACATGACTGGCTAGTCTAGGTCATACCAGAACTAGGGGTGTGACAATGGTCCTATTCATCCAGCGGCAACAGCCTCTACTACCATGGGGTCCTGTTCATCCAACCCCCCACCGGGAACTGTTCATCCAACCCCCTCCCCCAACAATGCTCACTATTCATCCAGAGGCAGCATCGATCGGCTTCAGTTAGCAGCAGTAGCAAAGGAATCAATCAGGTTCAGATAACAGCAAGGGATCGATCGATCGCTCGGGTTCAGTAACGCGTAGCCTGCAGTGCAATCGCTCGGGTTTAGCTAGAGCCCAACGCCTCGCTTGGGTTCAATTATAGCCCAATGCCTCGCACATACGCGCGTACGTGCGAGAGAAACGCGCATCGCTCGGCCCCCGACCACCCACCATAACCGGGAACTCCCCCGATATTTTCCTCGCCCTCGCTTCTACCACGGTTTTTTCCGTCATGGATGGCCCAAAGAATGTCATGCAGCTGCGTCTCCGGCCCGCCCCGGACGAAAAGCCCATTTTCTGTCATGATTTTTTGTCGTAGAAGTAGGACCCCACCACATCTATGATGATACCGGGTTTTGTCATAATTATCATCATAGAAGTGTCGTAAGCATGATAGAAAAAAATTTGTTCGGCCCAAAATGTCACGGATGTGTCTTTTTTTGTAGTGTGAGGACGGTTCTCGCAAGGCTGATCCCTCCAGGGGCCCTCGTGAGGCTAGCCTTGCCAGCATTCCTCACAAGGCTGATCACGCCACTCCTAGCGGGGGCCGCGATCGTCCCAACGTCCTCCACTTCGGCCTCCTCCGCGGCCATAGCCTCGATCATTGCGCTCGGGGCGACGATCGAGGCGTCCGTCACAGATGGCCCCGAGCTCCTAACAGTCGTTGGTGTTGTGGCTATGCATGTTGTGAAGACGCAGAACGGGCGGCTGCCCTTGGATGACTCTGGGTGATCTCAATCGCGCTTCATCTCTGGTTCGGCCGCGAGCACGGCCGCCCCCCTTGCGTTTCACGTCCTTGGCCTTGGCTTTCTTGTCCTCTGGATCAGCCTCCGGGAGCTCCAGGAGGGAGAAGCGTCCTTCCTCAGCTCTCGCGTACTTGGTCGCCATGTTGAACATCTCCAGGGCCCTGCATAGGTTCTTGTGTATGGCGAGCTCCTCCTTCATCCTGATGTCGCAGACGCCATCAGTGAACGCGGAGATGATGGCCTCGTCTGAAACCTTGGGGATCTTGAGACGAACGCTGTTGAAGCACTGGATGTACTTCTGCAAGGTCTCACCTGGCTGCTGCTTGATGCGGCGTAGGTCACCCGCAGCCGGCGGGTGGTGGCGAGTGCCCTGAAAGTTGGCGACGAAACACTCACGCATCTTGTCGCAGGAGGAGATCGATCCTGCGGGGAGGTTCAGGAGCCACAAGCATGTACCATCCTTGAGGGCCATGGGAAACCAGTTTGTCATAACCTTCTCGTTGCCGTTGGCCGCCTCGATGCTCAGCTCCTAGAGCTGCAGGAACTCAGCAGGGTTGGGGTGCCATCGTAGTGTGGAGGCAGGTCGGGCTTGAACTTCCCCGGCCAGACGACGCTGTGTAGCTCGGGAGTGAAGGCGCTTCAACCCGTTGTGGTCACGGGCGCCCGTCATGGAGGCAGAGCTTGATCTTGGCGCTCACGCACCACCACCACAGGCGGCGGTGCTGGAAGCGCGCGCGCCTCTCCCTGCGGCCGCTGGACCACCTGGCAGCTTTCTTCTTCACGCGCCTTGCGTGGTGGGTCACGCCGCAGGGCCTCACGCCTTGGCTCGATGATGGTGTCTTGACGGGGAGGTGGAGGAGGTGCTCCGTGGGCTACATCACCCGCAGTAGGCTGCGGGCGAGGCAGCGAGAGGGAAAGTGCAGGAGAGCCCCCGGCGGCGCTGACGAGCTCGGCGATGCGGTCCAGCCAATCTTCGTAGAGGTCATCGACGGGGCGATAGCGCAGGAGCTCGCGCACCATGAGCAGTGCAGCCTGCGCGTTCGCCGGGCCACGATGAGCGTGGGACGATGAACTAGCCAGAGTCAGCGATGGGGTGGTGGGGCGCCCATCATGCCGCACAAAGGGGTGCAGCGACGAAGCTTGCTGCTCGTGCCCCGCCGGGCCGGTAGCGGCGTTGGCGGCGGGCGATGGAGAATGACAGGGAGGCCCGCTAGCAGACGCTGTCTGGGCGACGCGAGCGGCGAGGGCGGCCCGATGCTCAGCACGGGCTCGATGGGCGTCAGCCATGGAAGTGGTGGAGCGGTTGTCGGTGTCAAACCCGGTGGATCTTGGGTAGGGGGTCCCGAACTATGTGTCTAAGGCGGATGGTAACAGGAGGCGGGGGACACAATGTTTACCCAGGTTCGGGCCCTCTCGATGGAGGTAATACCCTACTTCCTGCTTGATTGATCTTGATGATATGAGTATTACAAGAGTTGATCTACCACGAGATCATAGAGGTTAAACCCTAGCAGCTAGCCTATGATTATGATTGTTGTTTTCCTACGGACTAAACCCTCCGGTTTATATAGACACCGGAGGGTGCTAGGGTTACACAGAGTCGGTTACAAGGGAGGAGATCTACATATCCGAATTGCCAAGCTTGCCTTCCACACAAAGGAGAGTCCCACCCAGACACGAGACGAAGTCTTCAATCTTGTATCTTCATAATCCAACAGTCCGGCCAAAGGATATAGTCCGGCTGTGCGAGGACCCCCTAATCCAGGACTCCCACAGTAGCCCCTGAACCAGGCTTCAATGACGATGAGTCCGGCGTGCAGATTGTCTTCGGCATTGCAAGGCGGGTTCCTTCTCCGAATACTCCATAGAAGATTTTGAACACAAGGACCGTATCCGGCTCTGCAAAACAAATTCCACATACCACCGTAGAGAGTATAATATTTCCACAAATCTAATCTGCTGACAACTTTTCATAACGTGACATCACGCCATGGCCCGGTCATTATTCGAACCGTTTTTCTCAACCAGCTACTGCACATATTGCGAGGTGGTTTTCTTGGCACGTCTTGTCGAAGCAAAGATCGTGTCCCCTTATCACGGGATTCTCATCAATACGGGTGTGGGTAAACCAACCGTGCATCAATCACGGTGCTTGGGGAATAAGCGAGTTTACCAGGCAGGTGGGGAGGCGCATAGTTTCTTCCACCCTTATAAAGGGACAAAGACTTCCCCTTTTCACCTACGCCTTCTTCTTCCCTGCCCATCCATTCTCACGCACTCGAGCTCCAGCGCCTAAGTTCGCATTTTCTCCGCAAAACCACTCCAACATGTCCGGAGTGGGAGGCAAGTGGATGGTCTCCTCTGTTACGGAGGAGAACATTACGAAGCTCCGGGGAGCCGGATACCTGGGCGCAGATATCGCGCACCGGCTCCCAGACGCGGGGCAGATCGTCCCTACCCCCGAACCCTACGAAAGGGTTGTATTCCTTACCCATTTCGTCCACGGGCTGGGATTTCCCCTCCACCCATTTGTTCGTGGGCTCATGTTCTACTACGGGCTGGACTTCCACGATCTAGCCCCCAATTTCATCCTCAACATCTCGGCGTTTATCGTCGTGTGCGAGGTCTTCCTCCGCATCAAGCCCCACTTCGGCCTGTGGCTGAAGACCTTCAACGTTAAACCGAAGGTGGTGGTCGACCAGCAACCGGAGTGTGGAGGCACCATGGTGGGAAAAATGCCCAACGTCACCTGGCTCGAAGGCTCCTATGTGGAGACAGTGACGGGATGGCAATCGGGGTGGTTCTACATCACCGAGCCGCATGACACCAACTAGGTGGCGGCCCCCGAATTTTGATCTGGCATCCCCACGCGGCTCACCTCCTGGAAAGAGAAGGGCCTATCCTGGGGTTCATTGGTGGAGCTGACCGGACTCCAGAACTGTGTTAAAAACATGATAAGCAAGAAAGTCAAGCGTGTCAATGTGGTCCAGGTCATGCTCTTCCGCCGGATCCTCCCGTGTCAAAGATGGGCATTCAATATGTGGGAGTTCGACCCGGCTAAGCACCAGACGCTGCGAGAGCGCTTCGACACGACACACCAGGACATCTGGAGGGTGTTGTTCAAGTCTGCCGAAGTACCTCCTCCCCTTACCGAGGATCGTGGACTCAGCGCAAAGTGCCCTGCCAATCCGGTAAGCTCCTTATATCTCATAAGATGTTTCTTTCCCCAGTATAATCATGTGAGCGATCTAAGCCTCCACGCCATTTAACAGGAATGGGTCGCAACAGCGGAGCGGATTGATTGTCCGGCCCCACTGCCCGAGGATCCAGCAAGGGCTCTCTTAACGGAGATGCTGGTTCCGGCGCCCTATGAGGCGCCGGGGAAGAAGGCCACAGGGACCAGGAAAGGTCTCCAGCGCAAGGTCGTATTGGACTCATCATTCTATAACACCGAGGCGCCATCCTCCCACGAAAACGAGGAGGAGGGAGAGGAAAGTTCTCCCCCCCCCCACCCCCCAGCCAGAGGAGACAAGAAAAGGAAGGCCACCCCGTCAGGGGAAGCCGAAGGGTCCAAGAAGGGAAGGAATCTCCTTCCGGACTACTACACGGCGGCCGCTTTTAGCGACGAGGAGTGGTTACCCAGGGACAAGCCCCTGGCGAAGTCGTAAGTATCCGGATACCATAATAGTTCTTGGTATGTTTTATTTTGTTACTTCTTACCATGCTGAACATGATCATGCAACCCATCCAAAGCCCGTATCGATGTACCCTCTTCGGATGAGTCTTTGGGCCCGTCGGAGATGAACAGCGATTCACTCCCGACCGCCTCCTCCCCCTGCCCTACGGACGACGTCGAGGTGTTGTCTCAAAGGGTACTGAACCAAGGGGAGATAGTTCCGGAAGCGCCCCAAGGTGACATTCCGGACGCTGGGCGCATGAGGGGCAAGACTCCCATGGGCTCTAATGCCGGGGGTGGCAAGTCTAAGGAGGACAAGCCGTCTACGCCGATGGCCTCTGTCCATCCAGGGGCATCGAACAATTTGTTGGAAGTGCTTCGCGGTGCTTCCATTGACGAAGAGCACCGCACTATCATGAGTGCGGTGGTCAAGAAGGTTCAGTCTACCAAAAGCGGACTGACTGAAGCCTGTGCCAGCCTCTTAACAGGCTTCGAGGTAAGTAATCAAATTATGAGAAAATGTTATAGCATAGACAGTAGCCCCTGATGCTTTGTTTGATGTTCGGAAGAAAAGCCGAACAGAGGATCAAATAATAATCACAGGATTCTAATCAGAATATGTCTATGTGAATAAGCAGGCTTCACTGCTGGCCGCTGCCGCTCACACGGTGGAGGTCTCCGCACTGAAGCGGGACCTTGAGCGGTCCGAGGAAGAGCTCGGCCTTACCAAGAGGCAGCTCGAAGAGAACAAAGGTAAGTGATACCTCATCTGTTTATGGATGAAAAAAAGGAAACTAGTTGTTAGATCACAGGATCGTCATGAATTTTGCTAGGGGCCACGACCGAAGTGGCGACCCTGAAGAAGGCGCTATCTGAGGCCGAAGGCAAAGCGGCCAAGGAGCGCGCCGAGCGCGAGAAGCAAGAGGCCCGAGTTGGCGAGGTTCAGCAAGAGCTCCAGGAGTTTGTCAAGAAGCACGAGTCCTTGGAGCGTGACTCTAGGACGCAAGGGTCGGAGCTTGCGAAGGCCCTCGAGAACGCAAAAAATGCCAAGGCCGAAGCCCAAAAGGCCCTCCAGGAAATTGAGGCGGTTAGGAAGATAGCAGCGGGTAAGGCATTCATTATGCAAAGCAAGCATGTGAAGGAAACTTTCCTTTTACTTACCCGAATTCAGAGCTCTCCAGGAGCGTTTGAAGATCTACCCAGCAGTGTGTCGGATGCCGCGGAGTTCTACCGGGCTGAGGAAGGGAGCTCGACGGAGAGGTTGTTTTGGTCTCAGTATACTGGGACCGAACATCCGATGCCCTTGAGCGACCAATTGAAGCAACTGGTCGAGCTTCACAAGGCGGCCAAGCTGGCCTTGAAGGGCCTCATAGTTCGGATGTGGCCTAGCGAGCCCCTTCCTGGTAGCTATTTCGGCCTGGTAAGGCGGCTTGTGAACGCCTGCCCATGGTTTGAAGTCATAAAGCGGTCCGTCTGCATTGAGGGTGCGCGCAGGGCTTTTGCCCGAGCGAAAGTGCACTGGGCAAAGATGGACGCCGAAAAGCTGGTGAAGGAGGGGCCGCCGGAGGGCAAGGAGCATCGCCACCCCGAAAAGTATTATGACAGTGTCCTGAAGGGTGCTCGCCTTGTGGCAGAGGAATGTGCTAAGGATGTAATATTTGAATGAATGTACTCATGTGATCCTGTAATGTGAAACAAGTTCATGTGTGCTATGTAACGCTTGTTGATTTAAAATATTACCTTCTGTGCGGCCATTTATAAAATTTGAGAGTTGGCCAGTCATCGGCTTCTGCCCCCATGTAACTAGTACTGAGGTGTTCGGGATAAACCTGATCACTCTTTATCCCAGTTTTGGGTCCTTCAAAGGAGGTGTTCAGCACAACGAACCAGGCAATCGGACTATAAACCTTTATCACTCTCACTTAGCCATAGAAGTCTACAATTTTAAATTTTGGCGAAGCCCCTAGTATTCGGAAGGCCAAACTTGGGGCGCTATATACGCCTAAATCGGACAAGGCCGACTCCTCGCCTAAAGCGGAAAAAATCTTTAAGGATTTGAGACCTCTCAAACAGCGACCAGCTCTCACCACGTCATGACAGTCAGTTTTCGGCTTTCTCTACTGAGGTGCTCGTCCAGAAGAATAGGGACACAATCGCAGTAGTTCTCCCAGTGCTACCTTAGCTGATATAGCGGAACGTAAGGTACCAAAACATGGGAGCCGGGCAAACCCAACTATTGACCCAAGACATGATTCGGAGCTGATGCATATGATGCTATAAGTTTGGGGTGCCGCACTGTCGAAAGTGTTCGGAATTTTCATGTTGTGTTATGGGGTATACTGAAGCCCCTGGCGCACTGGTCGTATTAGACTGTACGGGTGCGACTTGTCATAAGTAAGAAGACAGGAAAAAAAAGATAAAGGAATGCAATAATGAGTTGATGATGTACATTGTTATTTAAATGATACGGCAAAGCGTATGCATGCATGTAGTTTAATAAGTAAAAAATAGGACTATTTGACATGTCCTATCCAAGGTCAAGCTGTGTGTGGGTATGCAAAACAGGTATATCGATCGTTATCAGAGACCACCTGAGGATTCCCTTGTACGTCAAAGCTTCTTGCGTCCTTGGTGTTTCCTTCCTGTGACGGGTCCGATAATCAGATGATCGGAGAGGGCCTTCAGAGAATAGGGGCCTGAAAGGAAGAAAATGTTTAAAGGTATACGGGTCCTGAAGCGGTTGAGCCGTATTGTGGGCGGTGCCATGGCCGTGCCTCCGCCTATGCCCATGGTATATTGAGTGCGTAATTATGTACACGCGGCGCAAATTTCGCCGCTTGACTGGGACTAGGACAGAGGCCGAATTGCTAGGTGAGCTCTAAAAGTGCGTGGCGATCCTCTTGCAGGGTACTCCGGACTCGCTTGAAGGTGTCCGGGGTCTTTTTCGCCGAATTGGCGGTTTGCCTCGTAAGGCTGCTTTGCGCTTCTGCTGCAAGGGCCGCAGTGTGCTCCTCCGTGCAGAGTGAGCGTTCTGTGTTTCCATTAACTGTTATAACCCTGCGAGGTCCTGGCATTTTGAGCTTCAGGTATGCATAATGCGGTACCGCATTGAATCTGGCAAATGTGGTTCGTCTGAGCAGTGCATGATAGCCACTGCGGAAGGGGACGATATCGAAGAATAACTCCTCGCTTCGGAAGTTGTCCAAAGATCCGAAGACTACTTCCAGTGTTATTGAGCCCATGCAACAGGCCTCTACACCTGGGATGACACCTTTAAAGGTGGTTTTAGTGGGTTTGATCCTCGAAGGGTCTATACCCATTTTGTGCACTGTATCCTGATAAAGCAAGTTCAGGCTGCTGCCACCGTCCATAAGGACTCGAGTGAGGTGACATCCGTCAATGATGGGGTCAAGGACCAATGCGGCAGAACCGCCATGACGGATACTGCTGGGGTGGTCCCTGCGATCGAAGGTGATCGGACAAGAAGACCATGGGTTGAACTTTGGGGCGACTGGCTCCATCGCATAGACGTCCCTTAGTGCATGCTTCCATTCCCGCTTGGGAATATGGGTTGCGCATATCATGTTTACCATTTTCACTTGGGGAGGAAATTTCTTCTGTCCTCCTGTGTTCGGCGACCGGGGCTCCTCCTCGTCGTCATTATGCAGCCCCTTTTCCTTGTTTTAGGCATTCAACTTGTCGGCCTATTTGAACACCCAGCATTCTTTGTTGGTATGGTTGGCTGGTTTATCGGGGGTGTCGTGAATTTGACATGAACGATCAAGTATGTGGTCCAAGCTGGACAGGCCCGGATTGCTTCTTTTAAACGGCTTTTTCCGCTGACCAGATTTAGAGCCACTGAATCCGGCATTAACTGTCATGTCTTCGGCGTTGTCGCCGTTGTTACGGCGTTTGTGTCTGTTGCGACATGGCCTGCCATTGCTATCTTTGGCATCTGAATTGCCAGGGTTTCTTGAAGTGTTGTTGCTGCGAGCCAGCCAACTATCCTCTCCCGCACAAAAGTGGGTCATGAGTGTCGTGAGGGCTGCCATGGACTTCGGCTTTTCTTGGCCGAGGTGTCGGGCGAGCCACTCGTCACGGATGTTATGCTTTAATGCCGCTAAGGCCTCGACATCCGGACAGTCGATGGTTTGGTTCTTTTTAGTTAGGGACCGAGTCCAGAATTTCCTGGCTGATTCCCCTGGCTGTTGGGTTATGTGACTCAAGTCATCGGCATCCGGTGGTCGCACATAAGTGCCCTGGAAGTTGTCAAGGAATGCGTCCTCCAAATTCTCCCAGCTGCCAATGGAGTTTGCCGGTAGGCTATTGAGCGAATGCCTAGCAGGTCCTTTGAGTTTTAATGGGAGGTACTTGATGGCATGTAGATCATCACCGCGGGCCATGTGGATGTGGAGGAGGAAATCTTCGATCCATACCGCAGGGTTTGTTGTGCCATCATATGATTCAATATTCACGAGTTTAAAACCTTCTGGGAATTCATGATCCATTACTTCATCAGTGAAGCATAGGGGGTGTGTGGCGCCCCTATGCCGGGCTATATCATGGTGCAGTTCATACGAATCTTGTCGGCTATATTCGTCCCGGCCGGATTTGCTTTTAGTATATCCAGCGTGACGGTCGTCGTCACGCGTTGGGGCGTGCCCCCGTGATCCGTAGATCGATCTTGTATGTCCTGCTTTGTTTTCCAATATGTCTCACAGTTCCTGCGTGTTGCCCCGGGCCTTTGTGTTTTTGTTTGACTGGCGACAGGGTGCGGGCTGGACTTCGGGCTGATACGCTGCTTTGTCTCGGCCACGAGGTGGCCGGTCAGCCGCATCATACGCTGGAAGTGTAGGCTTTAATGCTTCCTCCTCGAGTTGGGGTAGCAACTTGCGCTTTGGGTAACTTTTGGTTGGGCGCTCGAGTTCGTATTCCTCGGCTACCAGCACCTCTGTCCATCTATGCGCTAGCAAATCTTGATCAGCTTGAAGCTGTTGTTGCTTTTTCTTCAGGTTTTTTGATGTGGCTATAAGCCGGCACTTGAAGCGCTCCTGCTCGACAGGATCCTCATGCACGATAAATTCTTCGTCGCCAAGGCTCACATCGTCATCGGAGAGGGGCATGTAATTGTCATCCTCTGATTCTCCGTCTGCCGCCTGTTCCTTAGGGCTAGCTTGCCCATCGTCCCGCTCGAAGCCTGTCTGGAGGGGATTGTCTTCTTCGGCACTGTCCGCAGTGTTATTGTCTCTTGTACCAGTATCGCTGCTTTTGCCATGGCGGGGCTTAGAGCAGCACCGATGACGACGGTGCTTAGATTTCTTCTCAAGGGGATTATCCTCCATTGCCTTATTGCCATCGCTTTCTTTGGGGGTGTCCACCATGTATATATCATGTGATGAGGTGGCTGTCCAGCGCCCTGTGGGCGGTGGTTCATGTTCTTCTCCGGCATCGTCGTCCATACCGTCGATGTCTTTGGAGCCAAAATCAAGCATGTCGGTTAAGTCGTCGACAGTGGCTATTAAGTGGGTGGTGGGTGGGGAATGAATTTCTTCGTCGTCCACTTCCCACTTGAGCCGAACATAGTTCGGCCAAGGGTCTCCTGACAAGGAGAGAGACCGCAATGAATTTAGCACGTCGCCCAAGGGCGAGTGCTGAAAGATATCCGCGGAGGTAAACTCCAAGATCAGTGCCCAATTAGATTCGATATGCACGGACGCAGGCGGTTTGGAGCCTGTGGCCGGGGACGAATCCAAGGGCCCGGCAACACAGGTCTCATAGGAGGTGAAGTTAGTATTCGGCTCTATCGCCGCTGGGTGTGCGGCCTTCATGGCGGGGTCCATCCACCCGTCCCTGGACGGCACGATCTGCTCCGGAATTAGGGCCGAAGTAGCCACAGGTGTGATCTCCCGAACACCATCCGGCGGCAGAGCTAAGTCATGCTCGTCGCGACTGTGCGGCGCACCTAACATGGACTCGAATCCGTCAAAGATCAAGTCTCCATGGATGTCGGCAGTATAGTTCAAGCTTCCAAACCTGACCTGATGGCCAGGGGCATAGCTCTCGATCTACTCCAGATGGCCAAGCGAGCTGGCCCGCAGTACGAAGCCGCCGAATACGAAGATCTGTCCGGGGAGAAAAACCTCACCCTGGGTCGCATCATTGCCGATGATCGAAGGAGCCATCGAGCCTTATGGTGAAAACACAATGGAACTCTCAATGAAAGCACCAATGTCGGTGTCAAAACCGGCGGATCTCGGGTAGGGGGTCCCGAACTGTGCGTCTAAGGTGGATGGTAACAAGAGGCAGGGGACACAATGTTTACCCAGGTTCAGGCCCTCTCGATGGAGGTAATACCCTACTTCCTGCTTGATTGATCTTGATGATATGAGTATTACAAGAGTTGATCTACCACGAGATCATAGAGGCTAAACCCTAGAAGCTAGCCTATGATTATGATTGTTGTTGTCCTACGGACTAAACCCTCCGGTTTATATAGACACTGGAGGGGGCTAGGGTTACACAGAGTCGGTTACAAGGAAGGAGATCTACATATCCGAATTGCCAAGCTTGCCTTCCACGCAAAGGAGAGTCCCACCCGGACACGAGACGAAGTCTTCAATCTTATATCTTCATAATCCAACAGTCTGGCCAAAGGATATAGTCCGGATGTCCGAGGACCTCCTAATCCAGGACTCCCACAGCGGTGACGAGTCGACCGGCGGAAGAGAGGCTCCGACGCACCCCTACCAGGTGCGCCAAATGTCGGATTTCGGGTTCCGTAGACCCTTGAGAGGTTCGAACTCTATGGTGCATGCGAAGAACTCGTCCTCCCAAGTCCGCCTGCTCACTAATCTCACAGCCTAGCTCGATGAACTGAATGGAAAAGAGATACATCAGTTTACCCATGTTTGGGCCACCTTGCGGTGTAAAACCCTACTCCTGCTTTATGGTGGATTGGCCTCGGGGGGCTGAGGATGAACTAGTACAGTGGGAGAACAACCTCAGGAGGAGGAGTGTTCTTGTGCTTGATGAGCTGGTGGGTGTGAGGATGATCTGAATTATTTATCCTCTTCTACGGTGGTGGTGATGCCCTATTTATAAGGGCCTTGGTCCTCTTCCCAAATGTAGGAGGGAAGGGATCCCACAATGGCCAAATTCGAAGGGAGACAACTAGTACATGCTATCCTGACAAAAGTAGTCTTCACCTGCAAAAGCCTCTGGTCATGACACCGTCGTGGGCTCAGCGATGACCTCCGTCCTGCCGTCCTAGCAGTCTTGGTCTTGTTGCACCGGAATGGAAACCTTTGGCTGATTCCTCGAGACTCCACGTCTGCGCTTGCCTCCTTAGCACCAAAGAGGAAACTGGTACGCGGCGCCCGCTGGCACCCGCCTGGCCTTGGCCGTCATGGCTCATGTCATCTGAACCTCGTGAGGTGAGCCTTGCATAGAAATCTCCTCTCCTCGGGAGCCAGCCTGAGGAGACTGCTCTTCGTGGAGGCCTTGGCGTCGTCCGCCTCGTGAGGCTTGGCCCCTCGCGAGGGTCTTGAGTTGTTGATGCTGAAGCTGGGCCGTACCAGGCCGTCGATGGAGCCACGCCATGGGCCGCAAGCAGGCAAGTCTGGGTACCCCCATTCCCAGAACACCGACACATTCCACCACCTATACTTGAAAATTTTTATAACCAAGGGGGAGATGACGATGGTGATGATCACGAGCATGAGGACAAGCAGGACCTACATACTCAGTGGCGCCTGGCAACTTATTCTGATGGAGCAGGTGTTGTTACTAATTAAGCAGGTGTTGTTTCCCATGGTCGCACTCTCCAGACCTATTCCAACATCCGATGCAGGGTATTCGGGATGGATACTAGTGTGCCAGCACCAACACCTTCTCCCTGGTTCAGTATTGATAGTCTTGGAGAAAACTCGCTCTTCCTTGGACAAAACTATCCAATGATGATGAAAGGCGATCCAGCTACTGTTGACACAATGTTACTACCATTTATGAGAAGCAATTGTATCTATACCTCAGACATTTCTATGGTTCCCTTCCCTGGCTATCACAATATGCGTCCTGATATAAGCCGCTTCAGCCTGGATGATCAGTCCTGTGTTGGTCTCGAGATTGACAATAGCTGGCCCTTCCCAGAGAATCATTTATGGTTCAAAGCAAGCGTTTCCAACACTGAGGATTGGTTTAGCTGAAGTTCATTTCATCCCTTTGTTATTTGTTGTGTGAGAAAAACTTTACTTTACTAGAATGTTTTGTTGGAAATAATCTATAATCCAACATGTATCCTCGTTGTCATTGTGTGTTGATGACTTGTTGTATGTAATGAATGGTACATTTACATATGCGTCCCGTCAACTCACGCCTGCTCACACGGCACACGGATCGCGTGGTGGCACGTATATTATTTTTCTATCTGGATGATTAATGCTGCCGCTTTATTTCTTAACCAAAGCATGGCATGTATCCATTGCTGGTCTAACACTCACAGTTCGAATAAATAATCCGTTTAGGATATTGGTTCGCAATTATTAATAATCTCTCGTCTATAATTATATAAAGATTACATCAAAACTGGTCTCAAATTTGACAAAAAGTACAATGCCACTTTGTATTGGTGTCCATATGAACAGTGCTAGTGATTTTAGTTGCAAAAATTAGATAGTGCTAGTGATTTTTAGCTGCATATTTTGACAAATCCTAGTGTTACAAGGTTGACAAATGGCAATGTTACTAGACAAAAAATGTCAATCTTTCCAGTTTGACAAATGGCAACATACCCAATATGACAGATGCAAATCTTACCAAATTGTTTCTACGTGGTTGCACACGGGTCATCCAAAACAACTGCTTGCGTTGAAGGGATGCACAAATCCTGCGCGGCGAATTTTCCCTTGACTTAAGGGGGGATACCATAGCTCTCACTTTGCATACGGGTGTTCTATCTAAAACGTTTGCAATCATGCTCGGCACATTTTCCCTTGGCTTCCTGGGGAAGTTGTCGATCTGCATACGAGTGTTCTAACTAAAACGTTTGCGATGAGTGTTTTATATTTAAAAACCATTGACGTTATTTTCAAAATAGAATCATTTGATAAGTCTGTACATTAAGAGAGAAAAACGCAAGTTCGTTCAAACCATATCTTTCATTCAGTCACACTGCCAATTTACATTCATATGATCGAGAATTCGAGATACAGTATTAAACCCCCCAAAAAACTATTTCCGGCGATAGCGGAGGCGGCATGCCGCACCGTCATTGTCGTTGCCATCCTCCGGGACGCCGTTTTTGAAGTCTTCAAGGCAGCACAGAATGTTCTTCACTTGTAAATCAGACATCATGTCGTTGCGCGATCGACGAGCAGGGCACGGGAGGACGACAACTCGCGCCGCTGAGAGGTAGCAGTCGATGGCGGCGTCCCATGCCACTAAGGGGGGTGCGCGCACGGGCACAGGCGCGGCGGGTGCAGCCAAATGCACGGGGACCGGCGTTGCGGTGGGTGGAGGGGCGCACACGGGCATGGGAACGGGCCGTAGGTCTGTGGTAAACTGCTCACACATCATCGGAAGGGCGGAAAGGTTGATGTAGAAGCCCTCCGTGATTGATTCCCCCTCCATTAGAGTACCGGAAAAGGCCTCCAGATGGTATCTCGCAAGAACAAAAGCTTGCGGCGGCGGAAAAAGTATTTTGGGTGGCTCTCTATTGGTTTGCCGATGTTAAAGAATTTATAGAGTTGGAATTAGGTCAAATGGAGGAACGATGGCCCCACAAGCCACATGGGCGCACCCATATGCCTTGTGGCCTAATCCTTCGCCTTCTAGCCTCCTCCCGAAGATTCTAGGGTCTCTCATGTCCAGAAAAAAATCATTAAAAAGTTTCATGGCATTTGGACTTCGTTTTGTACTGATTTCTTGGAAAACCAAAAATAGGCAAAAAAACAACAACTGACACTTGGCACTAAGTTAATAGGTTAGTACAATAAACAAAAAACATCCAACATTGATACTACAATAGCATGGAACAATAAAAAATATAGATACGTTTGAGACGTATCAACATGCTAGTTCTCGGGAAAGCAACAAACCTTGACGTCAATTATTCGCCCAACTTAGGGGCAATACTTTTGCTACACCTCACACATCAAGCAAACCATGAACAAGGAGATATCGTGTGTGGAGGAGTGATCACTATGTTGGCCAACACTCTTGGTCTCAACTACAATCACCTTCGCCCCATTGTCGGTAACACCCTTGTCAATATTCGTGTTCTCACTAGTGCCGGGATGGTAGTAGTTCGTAATGGTCGTCATTGCATTAGATTTCCTGGAGTGGCACACTTGTAGCCTACTCCTATGCCTAACAGTTTCTCCATCGAGCATGGAGAATTGCATTATGTTGCACAGGAAGGAGATGCAACTTTTGACCAAGAAGACGTAGTACCCAAATAAGTAGATGAAGAAGAACTGCACCAGACGAAGAAGAGGAGCAACCACAACAAGGAAACTACACCACCTACGCGGACCTCAATAGCCTCTAGGACTCTATCTAAGATATGAGCAACCTCACCGAGTCTCTTCGAGGCACATCCACCTACATGAACATGAACTTCTCTGTAGCGACCAGACCTCAAACAGTCTGATCTTTGTGCTCCGGTGTCATCCCTGGATCAGTAATGCTGACACCACACAGTACTCGGAGGATTTATAGCAGAGTAGCAATCACACACTTATTACATCGAGTGTCTCAAAAGAGAACTTATTACAATAAATATGGCTTAAGGCCATCTAATAACGATAACAGCGGAAGGCTTGGAAGATAAGTGAGTCCATCAACTCCAACGGCATCACTGAGTATAGAACCACGACCTAAAAACTCCTTAATCATCGTCTGAAAAGTCTGCAACATTAACGTTGCAGCCCGAAACGGGTCAGCACATGGAATATGCTGGCAATGTAACACATAGAGAGTAATGGAATGAAACAGCTATACTATATGCATATTTGGCTGGTGGAAAGCTCTATGGTTATAGTTTTGCGTAAAGCCAATTTTCCCTACTTCAAAGGAATAAAATTTAATTACTATCATGGTGGTTGTTAAACATTGAGAATGGTTGACAGCATTCTCAATCCCAATTAAGCATCGTCATTAAACATAACCCAACAAAATTAATTTAGAGTAACATGTTGAGATTCACATGAAAATCCAGGTACTAGATACTCAAGATGTCCATAACTGGGGACACGGCTAACCATGATTAGTTTATTACACTCTGTAGAGGTTTGCGCACTTTTCCCCACAGGACTCGATCGCCTCCGTTTGTTTTCTCGCACTACATGGTGTTTGAGAAGTCGGATGACCGAGACACAGTCTTTCAGAAGCGCTAGCACCTTACGATCGGGTAGACCGTACCACCTACATCCCCTACATCTTCTAGTCTACCACTGTAAGAGTTCGCACAACTTAGTCAACTATGCTAGAGCCCATAATAGCTTGTGGCTGCACACGGAAGTTTCTAGTATGAATAGTCTCATGATCCCTTTGAGCCTGGGTGGCGGTCCAAAAGAAAACAGGCAAGTCCTGGAATACCCAGGTGCCTCAATCCACCCAGATGTGTATTTAAGTTGCCACCTTAGATAAACCATTAATTAACAATCTCACATCTGTCATGGATACCACTCACCCAATCCACGTCTACTAGCATAGCATGGCATGATAAGCAAACGTAGAAGTAACTCCCAAAGGTTTGATAATAAATAGGTAATAGGTAGTACCTCATCTACTTCCCATCCCACAATTTAATTAGATCCTAATCATTCAATGTGTGAGGTTTGATCTAATGCAATAAAACTAGGTAGTAGAAAAGGTATGATCAAAGTGTTACTTGCCTTGCTGATGATCCGGGAAACCTAGCGATTCGAAGTAAGAGGCGGCGCACTCCGGATACTCTATCGCAGACAAACAAACAAGCATGCAATAAGTACTCATATAAAGCACAGGTAAAACTCAAATAAGAGATCTAACCAGAAGGTTCAACTTAAAAACTCCGGTTGGCAAAAAGAATCGAATCGAGCGAAGCAACGAAAGTCAAACGGCGAAAGAAAACAACTTCGTTCTAGTAATCTGGATCTAGGGAAAATTTTATAGTAGCAAAATCTTGTTTAAGTTGGTTAAACAGATAGAGGGTTTCGAGACGAAACTCTAGGCGCTTGAATCGCCTGATTCCGATAAACGAGCGAAAAGTTATACTAAAACGAAAATCGGATCAGGAATCACGATCAGAAAATAACCGCGGAAAATCCGAGAAAAAGAAAAATGACGAACGGATTAACGAACGAACGTCCGTTATCCAGATCTAAACGATGAACGTGTTCGTTTAAACGAACAAACGAGCGAACGCTCGCTATTTAACCTAAACCGAAAAAAACGATCTAATAAAAAAACGAAAACTAAAAAAACCGAAAATAAACCGACGGAAAACCGATCGGTTTTCTAAAAAAACGGGCGACGTGGATTACGAGGCAGCGGCGAACCTCGGCGAGCGTGCGGGCGGGGCGGCGGTTCCGGCGGGCGGGGCGGCGGCGCGGCGACGGCGGGCGGCGAGTGGCACGGCGGGGCGGCGGCGGCGCGCAGGCGGCGGCGGCGGCGCGGGTGCGAGGCTGGGGCGGGGCGCAGGCTAGGGTTCCCCCCCGGGTGGGCCAGCTTATAAAGCCCCTATGGGCCGGGAGTCCTAGTCGGACACGGCCCGTAGGTCGGTTCCTTTTAAAAAAAAATTACGCTCGGAAGAAAAATAAAAAGAAATACTAAACGGACTCCAAAAATCCCGAAATAAATTTTCCCGGGCTTCTAAAATCAAGCCCGACAAAGTGAACATTTATTTGGACCCTAAATGCAATTTTGAAAAATGCATTTTTTTCCTAAATTCAAATAAAACACCGAAAAAACTCCGGAATAAAATCTTATTTGATTTTATTATTAAATCCTCAATATTTCTTTATTTTGGGAAAGTCATTTTATTCCCTCTCTCATATTTTTTTGTAATAGAAATAATTGATGATAAAATAAGTGAAATCAAATGATCCTATTCTCAAAATTTGAGAAAACTCAAATATGAAAATAACGAAATCCCCAACTCTCTCCGTTGGTCATTGAGTTGCATAGAATTTCTAGGATCAACCAAAATGGAAAATAAAATATGATATGCATGATGATCTAATGTATAACATTCCAAATTGAAAATTTGGGATGTTACAAACCTACCCCCCTTAAGATGAATCTCGCCCTCGAGATTCGGGTTGGCTAGAAAATAGGTGAGGGTGGTCTTTGAGCAAATCTTCCTCTCGCTCCCATGTGGCTTCATCCTCTGAGTGGTGGCTCCACTGAACTTTGCAAAACTTGATAACCTTGCTGCGAGTAACTCGGTTGGCAAACTCGAGAATCTTGACTGGCTTCTCCTCATAGGTCAAATCGTTATCCAACTAAATAGTTTCCAAAGGCACTGTATCTCTCAACGGTATGTCAGCCATCTCCGCGTGACACTTCTTTAGCTGAGAAACGTGGAACACATCATGAACTCCTGACAATCCTTCGGGCAATTCCAACTTGTAGGCCACTTCCCCCATACGTTCCAAAACTCGATATGGTCCTACAAATCGTGGTGCTAACTTCCCTTTAACTCCAAAATGCTTTGTTCCCTGAAGTGGAGATACTCGAAGATAAGCTCTATCTCCAACTTCGTAAACTGTCTCCTTGCGTTTGGAATCTGCATAACTTTTCTGTCTGGACTGGGCTACCTTGAGCCTATCGCGAATCAATTTCACCTTCTGTTCAGACTCTTTAATCAAGTCAGGACCAAACAACTGACGGTCTCCAACTTCGTCCCATGACAACGGTGTCCTGCACCTCCTTCCGTACAAGGCTTCGAAAGGGGCCATCTTTAAACTGGTTTGGTAACTGTTGTTGTAAGAGAACTCTGCATATGGCAAATTATCGTCCCAACAAGATCCGTAATCTAGCGCACAAGCTCTCAGCATATCCTCCAAAATCTGATTGACTCTCTCGGTCTGTCCATCTGTCTGTGGATGAAAAGTTGTACTGAATTCTAGCCTGGTACCCAAAGTTTCATGCAACTGCTTCCAGAACTTTGACGTAAACTGGGTTCCTCTATCTGATACGATACTCCTTGGAACTCCGTGCAGACATACGATCCTGGTCATGTATATCTTTGCCAACTTAGCACTGGTGTAAGTGGTCTTTACTGGGATGAAATGAGCTACTTTCGTCAATCGATCAACTACAACCCAAATTGAGTCATAGCCTGAACGAGTCCTGGGCAATCCCGTGATAAAATCCATGCCTAGCTTATCCCACTTCCATTCGGGTATCGGCAATGGTTGTAACAATCCTACTGACTTCTGATGCTCTGCCTTTACTCTCTGACATACATCACAAACGGCTACATACTCCGCTATATCCTTCTTCATTCCGGTCCACCAGAAAATATCCTTCAGATCCAAATACATCTTGGTATTTCCTGGGTGAATTGAATATGGTGAATCGTGTACCTCTTGCAAAATCAACTTCCTGATCTCCGGGTCGTTGGGCACGTAAACACGGTCTTCAAACCATAGGGTGTCGTGTTCATCCTCACGAAATCCTTTAGCTTTTCCTTTGCTCAGTTTCTCCTTTATAGCGGCAATCTCTTTGTCAGTTTGTTGAGCTTCTCTGATTCTATCCATCAAAGTTGACTGAATCTCCAATGCTGCTACATAGCCTCTCGGAACTATTTCCAAACATAGTTCATGAAGATTTTCTGCTAACTCCTTGGGTATTTCTCCCGTCATTAACGTATTGACATGGCTCTTACGGCTTAATGCGTCAGCTACTACATTAGCCTTTCCAGGATGATAATGCAATTTCATATCATAATCTTTGATAAGCTCCAACCATCTCCTTTGTCTGAGATTCAACTCCTTCTGTGTGAAAATGTACTTCAAACTCTTATGATCCGTGTACACCTCACAATGGTTTCCAATGAGGAAATGTCTCCATGTTTTCAAAGCATGCACTATGGCTACTAACTCCAAATCATGCGTAGCATAATTCAACTCATGGGGCTTCAGTTGTCTTGAGGCATATGAAACAACTCTCCCTTCCTGCATAAGCACTGCTCCAAGTCCTCGATGTGAAGCGTCACAGTACACCTCATAATCTTTGGTCTGGTCTGGCAAAATCAACACTGGTGAGGTAACCAAACGTTTTTTCAACTCCTAGAAACTAGCCTCACACTCCTCTGTCCATATGAACTTGGTATCCTTCTTTAATAACTCTATCATAGGCTTCGAAATCTTTGAGAAATTCTCAATAAATCTTCGGTAGTATCCTGTGAGTCCAAGAAAACTCCGGATCTCTCCAACTGTTGTTGGGGCTTCCCACTTGGTCATGGTTTCAACTTTAGCGGGATCTACTGCTATACCTTCACCAGATATAACATGTCCGAGGAATCCTACTTCCTTCAACCAAAACTCACATTTGCTGAACTTGGCATATAATTGATGTTCTTTGAGCTTTCCAAGTACCAAACGCAAATGCTCCTTATGCTCCTTTTCGTTCTTTGAATAAAGTAGGATATCATCAATGAACACTACGACGAACTTATCCAAAAACTCCATAAACACTTTGTTCATCATGTTCATAAAATAGGCAGGTACGTTAGTCAGACCAAATGACATAACAGTATACTCATGCAGCCCATACCTGGTGGTAAAAGCTGTCTTCGGAATATCCTGTTCTCGAATCTTCAACTGGTGGTATCCTGATCGCAGATAGATCTTGGAGAATACCTTAGCTCCTTGCAATCGATCAGACAGATCGTTGATCATTGGTAGCGGGTACTTGTTCTTGATCGTTACTTCATTCAATCCTCGATAATCAACAACCATCCTTAACGATCCATCCTTCTTCTCCACTAGAAGTACTGGCGATCCCCAAGGTGAAGAACTTGGGCGGATATATCCCTTATCCAGTAACTCCTTAATCTGCTTCTTAATTTCCACCAAATCCTTTGCTGGCATCCTATATGGTCTCTTTGATATTGGCCCTGTGCCTGGCAATAGCTCAATCAAAAACTCAATATCTCTATCCGGTGGCATGCCTGACAACTCTTCTGGAAATACATCAGGGAAATCCCTTACCACTGGTACTTCCTCCTGCACAACTCCTGTTAGGAAATTTACTTGAGTCATCTTTGGCACATGCCGGGATACATACACTACTGGAATCAGCTACTTTGCCATCTTCCAGCTCTTTGCCGTCAGCTAGCGGACGGCAAAGAAGCTCTTTGCCATCAGCTACCCGAAAGCAGACAGCAAAGAACTGGCTGATGGCAAAGAAAGCCTTTGCCATCAGCCAGCTCTTTGCCGACCGCTAGCTGACGGCAAAGAATCTTTGTCGTCCGCTAGCAGACGGCAAAGAGGGAGGGGGGCCCACTGAGGAGCTGGTTAAAAAATACTTAACGTCCCCCCGCTTTGCCGTCCGCCGCAGATGGCAAATATGAAGAAAAGCGGACGGCAAAGGAGGGCGGACGGCAAAGGCTACCCTAACTAACGGCCGAGCCCCCTCCCCCGCCCGTTACTCATCTCTCTCCCTCGACCTCCTCCGCCCCCGCCCCCGCCGCCCCCGCCCTCGCCGCACCCGCCACCGCCCATCGCCGTCCGGCGCCGCCGCCGCTCCTACCCCCTCCCCCCCCCGCCCCCGCCCTCACCGTCCCGCCGCCCGGCGCCGCCCCCGCCCCCGCTGCCCGGCCATCCCACTGCACCGGAGCCCCGCCGCCCCCCCCCACCCACCCACCACCCCGGCGCCAGCGTCGCCCCCTGCTCCGGTGAGTTTTTTTCTGTTTTTCTTTTTTTTGCTGTTTAATTCTTGTTTAATTGTTAGTGTTAGTGTTAGTGTTAGATTTAGTGTTAGAAAAGAAGAAAATTTAGTGTTAGTGTTAGAAAAAAGAATATGTAGAAGAAAAGAAGAAGAAGTGGAAAAAAGATGAAAAAGAAGAAAAGAAAAGAAGTAGAAAAAAGATGAAAAAGAAGAAGAAGAAAAGAAGTAGAAGAAGTAGAAGAAGAAGAAGAAGAAGAATAGAAGAAAAGAAAAGAAGTAAAAGAAGTAGAAAAAAGATGAAAAAAGAAGAAAAAGAAGAAAGGAAGGAAGAAGAAAGGAAAGAAGAAGAAGAAGAAGAAGAAGAAGAAGAAGAAGAAGAAGAAGAAGAAGAAGAAGAAGAAGAAGAAGAAGAAGAAGAAGAAGAAAGGAAAGAAGAAGAAGGATAGAAGAAGAAGAAGAAGAAAGGAAAGAAGAAGAAAAAATAAGAAGAAGAGAAGGAAAGAAGAAGGATAGAAGGAAACACCCCGACCACTGACCCCGACACCCCGACCCCGACACCACACCCCAACACCTGACCCCGACACCCTGACCCCGACACCCCGACCCCGACACCACACCCCGACACACAGACCACGACACCACACCCCGACACTCCGACCCCGACACGACACCCTAACCCCGAAACAGCACCCCGACACCAACATGACACCCCGACCCCCTAAACCTCCCGAAAAGGTACTCTTTGGCCTTCCAGAGGCCGACGGGGTTATATATTTGTGAATTATTAGTTAGGTCATATATTTTTCGATTTTGTTATGAAAAACATCATATATAATTGTGTTGATCGGGTAGATTTAAATGTGCAGTTGTTTCATCGCTGCGAGGTTTGGTGTTCGACGACCGCGCCATGCGTTTGACGAGCTCTGCCCCTTCGTTCGTGGGTGAGCACAAATGACATGTCCTTCTCCCCCATTAATTATTTGCACAAATGACATGAAACTTGATAGCTAGCTATATATGTGTCTTGAATCATCAGTATGCGTAACCAATATGTGTCTCCCGTTCGAAAGCGTCATAGTTATAAATATGCATGCATTTGCGTATTTATAACCTTGATTCTTTCGAATTGTCCAACGCTATCCACGGACAGCCCGAGTATGTGTAGATTGGGTTCATTTTCCCATATGCTTTGCTCCGGATCTGACGCATAAATTTCGTCAGTGCCTCCCCTGTTGTTCTCCGGGTACACATCCTCTCTGTTTATTGCAGAGACGTGTATCAGGAGAACAGCGGGGAGGTGCTGCCGAAATTTTGCGTCGGATCCGGAGCATAGCATATGAGAAAATGAACCCAATCTACACATACTCGGGTGGGATTAGGACCTATCATTACCTATTAGAGTGTAGGTTGCATGGACGTAATAAAATTGACAAAGTAGATCAACTGATGAATATATACATGGTGAATTACATATATAATTGTTGTGTGTCCAGTAGCTCTAAAAGTCAAGATGAGTGACCGTGCTTCGATGTATACCGGTCACACTGGTCAGAACAAATGGAGCGCTGAATGGTTCACAAAAACTAAGGGGTTTGTGCAAGCCGCATTTGCAAATGGCCAAAAGAAAACCCGGTGCCCCTGTTTCCGATGCGGCAATTGCGAAAAGAAGACAGAAGCTGAAATGGGCAAACACCTACAGAAGAGTGGTTTTACGCCCGATTATACGGTGTGGACATTTCATGGTGAGTCTGCCCAACGTGACCGAGCTGAGGTGGATGGTCGTCGCACCGACGAGCATGGTACTGGGATGGAAAACATGGTGCAAGGCTATGATGATGCTCGGAATTCGGACGAGGAGATGGAGGAATCTGCAAAGGCCTTCAATGAAATGTTGGAGTCTTCGAAACGTCCGCTCCACGAGCACACTGAGCTTTGTCAGTTGGATGCCATCTCACAAGTAATGGCTCTGAAGGCTCAGTTCAACTTGGGCAGAGAATGCTATGACGCAATTATGACAGTATTTGGACGCTTTCTACCCAAAGGCCATGTAATGCCTGCAAACCTGTACCAGTCGGACAAAATCCTCCGTGCACTGAAGATGCCCTATGAGAAGATACATGCCTGTGAGAAAGGATGTGCCTTATTTAGGCTTGACTATGCGGACTTGAACTATTGTCCCATTTGCAAGTCTTCCAGGTATATTGTGGTAGACAACGGTATGGGTGAGAAGACACAGACCAAAATCCCCGTTAGTGTTCTTCGGTATATGCCAATCGTACCAAGACTTCAACGTATTTTCATGGTCGAAGAGACGGCCAGACAGATGACATGGCACAAAACAGGCAAAAGAACCGAACTAGATGCAGATGGGAATCTGATGATGGTACACACATCGGATGGTGTTGCGTGGAAAAAGTTTGATGAATTACATGCTGACAAAGCGGCAGATCCGAGGCATCCTCGAGTCGGCATCAGCACGGATGGGTTCAGTGTGTTTGGTATGATGGCAGCCCAATATAGTTGTTGGCCCGTATTTGTCTTTCCACTCAATCTCCCCCCGGGACAGATTATGCAAATAAAGAACATTTTCCTGACGTTGATAATTCCAGGGCCCAACTATCCGGGCAAAAATATGAATGTGTACATGCAGCCGCTTAAGGACGAATTGCAAGAAGCCTGGGATAATGGGTTCAAGACATACGACGCCTTTAGCAAACGGAACTTCATAATGCGTGTCTGGTACATGTACTCGACGCATGACTTGCCGGCGTATGCGCTATTCGTTGGCTGGTGTGTGCATGGAAGGTTCCCGTGCCCCACATGCAAGGGAGCTCTTGAGTTTCGTTGGCTTCAGGCCGGTCGCAAGTTTTCTTGCTTCGACATGCATAGACAGTTCCTGGATCCTCGCCATAAGTTCAGGAAAGAAAAGAAGAACTTCATCAGGGGTAGAGTTGTCAAAAACTCTGCACCACCTGCATTGACAGGCCAACAGACCCTGGATCAGTTAAACGCTCTCGAGCCAGATCCACAACGTCCAGGGTACTTCAAGGGGTATAATACTAAGCATGCGTGGACTCACAAAACATGCTTATGGGATCTGCCTTACTTCAAAGACCTCCTTTGCCCACACAACATCGACGTGATGCACACTGAGAAGAATATCGTCGAGGCACTTTTTGGTACATTGTTCGGCATAGATGGGAAGTCAAAGGATAATACTAAGGCTAGAGTCGATCTGGAGGCGCTATGTGATAGGCCGTTACAAAACATGAAAGAACCGAAAGGAAAGCAGAACTGGACGAAGCCAAAGGCATGGTTCAATCTTGGAAGGCCAGCTATGAGGGAAATTCTCTTGTGGGTGCAACAGCAGTTGATGTTCCCCGATGGGTATGCAGCGAATCTAAAGAGGGGAGCGAATCTTGATAAACTGAAGATATTTGGTCTCAAGAGTCATGATTGGCACATATGGATTGAGCGGGTAATGCTGGTGATGTTGCGTGGCTTCATCCCTGAGGATGAATGGCTAGTACTGGCAGAACTCAGCTATTTCTTCCGTGTTCTTTGTGCGAAAGAACTATCGCCTGGCGTGCTAGAAGAAATGGAAGAGTTGGCGCCGGAGTTTATCTGCAAGTTAGAGAAGATCTTTCCACCGGGCTTCTTTAATCCAATGCAGCATTTGATTTTGCATCTCCCGACCGAGGCAAGATTGGGGGGGCCCGTGCAAAATCGTTGGTGCTACCCAACTGAGAGGATGCAGAAGACGCTTCGAGAAAAATGTAAAAATAAACGTAGAATTGAAGCATCGATGGCTGAGGCATTCATCACAGAGGAGGCGGCAAACTTCGTAACAGCGCACTACGAAGCCAAAAATCATCATTTGCATAATCCAAAGCCTCGGTACAATACTGACGAGCCTAAAAAGGGTGGATCCAACCTCAGCCTATTCAAAGGGAATCTCGCACCAGCTAGTGTTTCACATCCAGTATCTTTGGATAACGAAGAATGGCGGACCATTTCGTTGTATATCTTCAACAACCTGATAGAAGTGCGGCCGTACAACGAGTAAGTTCTCGGTACATTGTTTCGCAACTTCTATTTCCTTTGAACTACTCTTATTCCTGGATATGTCATACAGTCGATACGTCGCCATATTCTCGTATGGAGCGGAGATCCAAAAGGATTCCGTCGAAGAGTATGAGCTTCTCGCAAAGCAAGGAGGTGGCTATCCCGGTTTCATCTCTTGGTTCAAACAAACGGTAATTTCTATTAGACAATTTCATTTCATTCGCTAATTTGTGCATAATGCGACAATCCTTTCATATTAAACTTGTGGGCTAATTCAGAGTCTATGGACGCCGAATTGAGACAAGTCGCTAATGGTTTTGACTATAAGGTCCGTTCATTTGACAAGTACGACATCAACGGGTATCGCTTTCGTACCTATGGCAAAGAGCTATCTATGGCCGACCGAAAGTCTACAAATTGTTGTGTATCTGCTATCACCGAAGGAGGTACCGAGTATTATGGGAGAGTTGAAGCAATTTATGAACTTCTGTTCTATGGTGAAAACCCACCGAATGTCGTAGTCTTCAAATGTTATTGGTTTCAGCCGAAGGAGACTAGAAGGACTCATGAACATATAGGGCTAGTTGAAATCAACCAAAGCACTCATTTAGATGTTCCTGATGTCTATATTATGGCTCAACAGGCGACCCAAGTATTCTATCTACCGTGGGCCTGCCAAACTAATCCAAATCTGAAAGGTTGGGATGTCGTTTATGAAGTGCCGCCACGTGCTAGACTTTCTCCCCCAAAGGAAGAGGATTATGAACCTCACATTAACCCAGACACATATGAAGGAGAATTCTTCCAAGAGACACGTCTTTCCAAAAAGCGTTTCAAGAACCGCTATACTTCACCCCAAAACATTGAAGTAGACAGCGACAATGAATCCGACATCACCCCAGAGGAGGAACAAGAAGAGCCGGAACAAGAAGAGGTTACTGCTGCGGATGACCTGTCAATGCTTGACCGATTACGTCAAGGTGGCCTTGCACATGTTGATGCCAATGAACCCTATGAGCCCATCATTGATTATAGTGATGATGATGATTATGCATTTATTGATGATACTGATCGAGATTATTAGTAGTGTTAGGTATTCAATTTTTTTATGTTGTACTTGATGATGATACACTTAAGTGATATACATATTATTATTCATGTCGGTACTTTTTTTATGTTGTACTAATTTCGTTTATTCTTTGTCATGGCAGGTGTTGAAAGATGGTGGGCGCTGGTCGGGAGCGCGCCGAGGCCCCTTCTTCGTCGGCGCGTGGTGCGAGGTCTTCCATTCCACACGCACCTCTCCGCCGAGCGTTGCTGGACAGTATGGCGACACCGCCGGGCCCTTCTTCGTCGACCGCGGTGCCCAGCAGGGGACGAGGTAAGAAGAAGAGAGGAGGTGGAGCACGTGGTCGCGGGAGAGGAGGTAGGGTGACTCTTACGGCGCCTTCCTCGCCACCGCCCCCAGCTGTTTCACCCGAGCACGTGACTGCTAGGGTGGACTCGTCTGAGGAGGAGGCTACACGGACTCCGGTCCACGAGCCTCCGGTCCACGAGTCTTCGGCCCACGAGCCTCGGGTCGACGGGCCTTCGGCCCACGAGACTTGGGCCCACGAGACCCCGTCGGAGCACACGTCTGGATGGGGTACCTGGTCGGGTCAGCCTGAGCATGGCGGGGAGCTGAGTGGCCATGCTGATGATGGCGGGGAGCCGACTGATGAGGAGAGGGGCAACGTCTACCAGCGTGGTGCTACACGGCTCCCGTCCGTGCCGGTGACCCGCGAGCAGAGGTGGTTGATTTTCCCTGATGGGGAGAGGTACGTAAGTGCATTTAATATTTTTGTACCTTCTGCATTCACATTTCTTCAAATAACTAATGCGTTGGCCTTGTCATGCTGCAGGGGTTGGGACCACCATCATAGTGTCCGCCGGCCCAACTCCGTCCTTGGAGTTCTTTGCCGGCAAAACTTCCCGGGGTTTGTCACGTTGCCTGGTGAGGGTCGGCTTCCAAAGCTTGGATTGAGCTGGGAGCACTACGTGGCTGCCCCGGCCCCGCCGGATGAGATTATCGACGGTGTCGTGTGCAACACGAGGGCAGACATGGTGATCAGAAAGTTCTGGGTAATTTCTCCTTTACACATTTAAAAATCTTCAACTAGCTACTTATTAATTGTACTAATCAATATTGTCTCATTTGATTGCAGACATTCTACAGGTGTGAGGAGGGATACGAGGAGGACGTGGCACATGTTATCGAGAACGTCTGCAAGCGCCTACTCCAGAACTTACGGCACGAGGCTCGGGTGCAGGCTGTTCGAGACTACTACGCCTTGCGTGATATCAAGAAGGCCAAGCCGGCATGCTGCGATAAGTTCCTGAGTAAGGAGCAGTACATGAAGGTAATTTTTAAGGCCTTCTCTACTTAAGTTCCTTCATTTAGTAATTCTTAGCCGTAGCACTCAAGTTTCTATTTGCTAACTTAGGCGCCTCCGAGATGGTGTGCGGATCGGATGGATTGTTGGGAGGTGTTGGTCGATGAGTGGTGCTCAAAACAATGGCTAGCCCTCCACAACGAGGCCAAGGACAAACGTGCCCAAATGGAAGGTGTGCCACACCATCAAGGCAGCTCCAACTTATATCAGTTCGGGCGCAACTGGGTATGTGGTTTGCTTCATGATTCATGCAATTCATTCATCATGCTAGCTTGAGCCCTTTAATTACTAATTTTCATTGTTTCTCTCTTTCAGGCACGCTACAATAAGGTGGATAAGGTGCCAGAGGTGTACGACCTGTATGCCATGGCCCACACTGCCTCTTTCAAGAAAGTCAAGGCTTTCTCTCAGTTTGACCTCGATGATGCAAACAACTTCACCAACATCTCCTCCCACAACAAGCTTGTGAGATATAGAGATGAGGGGAAGGCGAGGAAAGGGGAGGACTTTAACCCGAGCCAGGGTCCCATTGATCCAGAGCTGGTGATGATATCTGGTGGCGGGAGGTCCCATGGCTCCATAGCCATTGGAGATGGACTTATCCGTTGTCCTAGCACTCTCCCGGAGATCAAGGCGCGCCAGTCGAGCTCCGCTCCTGAGATAAGGCCTCGTGAACGGCCAGTGCAACTCGCCATCAAGGTTAGTGATACGTACTCAGTTATCTTTCTCCATTACATTGTGTGCGCTTCCATCAATGATTAAAAATGGTCATGTGAGTGGTGTTGCAGGCTGCTATACAGAGTGAGAGAGATAGAACGGAGAAACTTCTGGCGGAGGCGGCGGAGAGGCAGCGGGAGTTGGAGGAGAGGACGACAAAGATGATGGAGGAGGAGAGGGCACGAAATGACATGCAGGCAAGGGCCATGTACGAGCTCCTTGTGGTAAGTTTCTTCTGTAGATTAGCCAAAACATTCATGTAGTGTTTGTCTCATTACTAACTAGTATGACCGAGTCGTCAAAACCAAATGTGCAGTCTGTGTGCGAGAAGACAGGTCAGACCGCTCCGCCGATGCCAGTGATTGCTCCTGGGACCACGGTGAGTTTTATTTGAATGGACATTACTTGCTAGTCTTAACATTTGAGTGTCATCATGCTAACAAGACATTGGAAATGATCTTTGGTGCAGCGTAACTCCAGACAAGCATCGCACGATCCTTCTCCAGCTACCGACACGAGCAGCCCCGCTCCTACACCTCCTGGATCTTGGTAAGTTTATCTAGTGTTTTGCTTAACACATGCATAAAGACCTAGATTTAGCTTTATTTCCTCCAATGCTTACCATAATGACCTAGACTTAGCTTCTTCTCCTCCAAAATGACTTAATAAGCTTACTGACCTCCAAAACCATCCATTTTACCTAAGTTAGCTCTAAAACGATTTGTACTTAGCTTACTTATGTCAAAAATTGCATAATTAGCTTAGTTAGCTCATAGACGATCCATTTTACCTAAGTTAGCTCTAAAATGACCCATTTTACCTAGGTTAGCTTATAAATGATCCAGTTCATCCAAGTTAGCTCAAAAATGACCCATTTTACCTAGATTAGCTCCTAAATGATCCATTTTACCTACGTTAGCTTTAAAATGACCCATTTCACCTAGGTTAACTCCAAAATGACCCATCTTACCTAGGTTATCTCATAAACGATCCATTTCAACTAATTTAGCTCATAAACGATCCATTTCACCAAGTTAGCTAAAAAACGATCCATTTCACCTAAGTTAGCTCTTAAATGATCCATTTCACCTAAGTTAGCTCAAAAAGATCCATTTCAACTAAATTAGCTCATAAATGATCCATTTCACCTAAGTTAGCTCAAAAACGATCCATTTCAACTAAGTTAGCTCATAAATGATCCATTTCACCTAAGTTAGCTAAAAATGATCCATTTCACCTTAGTTACCTCAAAAACGATCCATTTGACCTTAGTTAGCTCATAAACGACCCATTTCAACTAAGTTAGCTCATAAATGATCCATTTCACCTTAGCTAGCTCATAAACGACCCATTTCAACTTAGTTAGCTCATATATGATCCATTTCACGTAAGTTAGCTCATAAATGACATACTCTTCTTGTTCTAGTCTTCTTCTTGTTCTACTCTTCTTGTTCTAGTCTTCTTCTTGTTCTACTCTTCTTCTTGTTCTAACTTTTTTATTTTTCATTTTGCAGATGTCATTCACTTGACGAAAGCTTGCATAGATGGAGTGCTCCTTATCCCTTTCTCTGTTTCTTTTGTATCGTTGAACTATGCATGTATCGTTGGATGAAACTATTGTAATATATATGGTTGGATGCCTCTATGTTGAACTTGTTATGTATGATGGAACTATGCATGTAATATATATGGTTGGATGCCTCTATGTTGAACTTGTTATGTATGATGGAACTATGCATGTAATATATATGGTTGGATGATGAAGTTATGTGTTGGATATCTTATATGTTTGCTCTGTAATGGCCTTTTGAAATATATCTATATATGTCATATATATTTGTGATGAAAATTGTTGGATTTAATAAAAAACAGATAAAAGAGCCAATATGCAGGCTCTTTGCTGTCTGCCACCGACGGCAACGGGCTCTTTGCCGTCTGCCACGGACGGCAAAGAAGACACGTGGCATCCAGCTGTGCTTCCTGGGAGCTGACCCATTTGGTCAGTTTGCCTACAGTGGCAGACGGCAAAGACTTTGCCATCAGTGGCAGACGGCAAAGAACCTGCACTTTGCCATCAGTGGCAGACGGCAAAGAACCTGCCATGTAGTGACGTGTAGATGACATCATACGGCGGACGGCAAAGACACTAGAAATTTTGCCGTCAGCGGTGGACGGCAAAGGCCTGCCGTTAGCCACTTAACGGACTGACAGCGCAATTATTGCCGTCCGCTCTCTTTGCCGTCCGCCGCAGACGGCAAAGGGCCTTTGCTGTCAGCCGCCAGGAAGCAGGCGGCAAAGTAGCTGTTTACCGTAGCCTACTTTGCCGGAGCCATTTGCCGTCCGCGGCTGACGACAAAGGCCTTTGCCGTCCGCCGTTCATGCCTTTGCCGTCCGCCATGGCAGACGGCAAAATAGCTGATTCCTATAGTGATACTTGATCCTTCTCCCTTCTGGGGTGGTAAGCAAAATTGACTTACTAGCACATTCAATATTCCCTTCATACTTTGATAACCAATCCATGCCTAATATCACATCCAATCCTTGATATTCCAATACTATTAGGTCTGAGGGACAAACATAGTTACCAATCCTTAATGGTAACCGATCACACCATAGACTAGCCACATACTCTGCTCCGGGCGAGGTTACTAACATGGGTGACCTAAGGGCTTGGGTTGGTAGGTTATACTTATCCACAAATCCCCTTGAGATGTATGAATGCGATGCACCAGTATCAAAAAGAACGAGTGCAGTAAATGACTTAACCAAAAACTTACCTATTACTGCATCGGGCTGAGCTTCAACCTCCTCCACGCTAACGTGGTTCACCTGTCCCCTGTTGAAAGGGTTCGGCTTCTTCCCAGAACTTCCATTTCCATTTTGGCCTTCAGGACATTCATTGGCATAATGTCCGGTCTTCGAACACTTATAGCAAGTGACTTGGCTCAAGTCCTTCTTGGCTGGGGTTGAGGGGTTGGTGCGGTTCTGGCCGTTGCTTCCTCCATTGCCATTACCATTCTTGGTGCCATTGTGATTGTGCGAGCTACCTCCTCCATGGGTATGCTGAAAATGTCCTCCCGGTCTAGGGGTAAAACGTGGCTTCTGCTGAGCTCCTGAAGTGTACTTTCCTTGTCCATACTTCCTCTTGTGATTCTCAATTTGCTGTTGCTTCCCTTCAATCATAAGAGCACAATCTACCAACTCCTGGTAGTTGTTGAAAGTGGCTAGCATCAACTGCATGCTCAACTCATCATTCAGTCCTTCCAGAAACTTCTCTTGCTTAGTTGCATCCGTAGCGACATCATCTGGGGCATAACGTGCTAACTTACTAAATTCCTCCACATACTGGCCAACTGTCCGTCCTCCTTGGCGCAAGTTGCGAAACTCACGCTTCTTCATGGCCATAGCTCCTGCTGAAACATGGGCAGTACGGAAAGCCTGCTGAAACTGGTCCCATGTGACAGTGTCGACTGGGAAGGTGGCTGTGAAATTCTCCCACCATGATGCTGCGGGTCCTTCTAACTGATGTGCGGCAAACTTCACCTTCTCCGCATCTGTGCATCCTGCTGTGGTCAACTCCCTAGCTGTCTTGCGGAGCCAATCATCTGCTACTATCAGCTCGGTGCTACTGGAAAACACCGGCGGATTTAGCCTAAGGAAACGGGCTAAGTGGTCAACAGGTGGTGGTGGTGGTGGGTTGTTGTTGTTGTTCCCCTGATTCTGATTCTGGACTAGCAAATACATCAATGTGTTCTGCTGCTGTATCAACTGGGTGAGCTCCGGTGGGAAAGCAAACCCGGGGTCACGTCTCGAAGGCATCTGTGGGTTTAGAAAAGATGAGATATAAGAATAGAGGGGGTCTAAAGAGAAAACACTACCCATATGCACATGAGGCAAAAGCAAACAATACACTTCAATCAATCAAGCAAAGGCATACAATCGATCTAATTATCGCAAAAGTGCTTGGACTACTATATTTACATGGTGGACTACTACTACTGATGAGGTGGTCTACTAGAAATATTCTTCGATTGCAGACTCCATGATATCTGCTCCAGCTTCATCAACATAGTCATCATCGCTACTATCTGGTTCCGAGTCAGTGCCGTCGATGATGATGTAGTCTTCCGGGCTAATTTCCTTGGGTTCTTCGTCTTCATCTACTGGTGTCGGGCCTCCCATAAATATTCCAATCTTCTTGATCAGGTCGTCATTCTTCTCCACCAATACTTCAATTTCCTCTTCATAATCTTCACGTGTAGCCTTGAGTTCTTCCTCCAGTTCCTTGATTCTAGTCTTAGCCTTCTTCAGATCTATCATGTCGGCACACATCTGGTTCTCCTGGCGTCGAATGTGCTGATTTAATTCCTGGATAAAAGTTGCGATTGATCTATCCTTCCTGGTGTTGATCATCTCCCAGTGCTCATCTCGGCGCCCACAAATCTGGTAGATAGTATCCTTGAGATCCTTGCGGTAGACTTCTCCAATGCGTCCCATGGCGATGTGAGCTGCCATGCTCTTTCGTAGACTCCAAGTTGGTGCATCAAATGAAAACTCTATGGGCTCAGTGACTGGCATGAACGTCCTTCCTGGAACTTGAACTTGAATTATCCAGCGCTCTTCTTCAGGTAAAGTGGCGTTGTAGGTTCCCGTGAAGCTTGGTACTCCTATGTTCAGGTATCTAGTGACTTCCTTCAAGTGTCGTCCAAAGGGTGTATCTTCATCCGGTTGTGTGAACTTGTTCCTTGCATCCGCCATCCTAAAGAGTAGAAAAGATGATAAGTCAGAAGAGAAGAGAGTGAATAGTGATCTGGGGCTTTTAGCTTAGTGGTCGTGTCCTACAGTCAGTGTGTGCTCTGATACCATCTCTGTAGCGACCATACCTCAAACAGTCTGATCTCTGTGCTCCGGTGTCATCCCTGGATCAGTAATGCTGACACCACACAGTACTTGGAGGATTTATAGCAGAGTAGAAATCACACACTTATTACATCGAGTGTCTCAAAAGAGAACTTATTACAATAAATATGGCTTAAGGCCATCTAATAACGATAACAACGGAAGGCTTGGAAGATAAGTGAGTCCATCAACTCCAACGGCATCACTGAGTATAGAACCACGACCTAAAAACTCCTTAATCGTCGTCTGAAAAGTTTGCAACATTAACGTTGCAGCCCGAAACAGGTCAGCACATGGAATATGCTGGCAATGTAACACATAGAGAGTAATGGAATGAAAAGCTATACTATATGCATATTTGGCTGGTGGAAAGCTCTATGGTTACAGTTTTGCGTAAAGCCAATTTTCCCTACTTCAAAGGAATAAAATTTAATTACTATCATGGTGGTTGTTAAACATTGAGAATGGTTGACAGCATTCTCAATCCCAATTAAGCATCGTCATTAAACATAACCCAACAAAATTAATTTAGAGTAACATGTTGAGATTCACATGAAAATCCAGGTACTAGATACTCAAGATGTCCATAACCGGGGACACGGCTAACCATGATTAGTTTATTACACTCTGTAGAGGTTTGCGCACTTTTCCCCACAAGACTCGATCGCCTCCGTTTGTTTTCTCGCACTACATGGTGTTTGAGAAGACGGATGACCGAGACGTAGTCTTTCAGAAGCGCTAGCACCTTACGATCGGGTAGACCGTACCACCTACATCCCCTACATCTGCTAGTCTACCACTGTAAGAGTTTGCACAACTTAGTCAACTATGCTAGAGCCCATAATAGCTTGTGGCTGCACACAGAAGTTTCTAGTATGAATAGTCTCATGATCCCTTTGAGCCTGGGTGGCGGTCCAAAAGAAAACAGGCAAGTCCTGGAATACCCAGGTGCCTCAATCCACCCAGATGTGTATTTAAGTTGCCACCTTAGATAAACCATTAATTAACAATCTCACATCTGTCATGGATACCACTCACCCAATCCACGTCTACTAGCATAGCATGGCATGATAAGCAAACGTAGAAGTAACTCCCAAAGGTTTGATAATAAACAGGTAATAGGTAGTACCTCATCTACTTCCCATCCCACAATTTAATTAGCTCCTAATCATGCAATGTGTGAGGTTTGATCTAATGCAATAAAACTGGGTAGTAGAAAAGGTATGATCAAAGTGTTACTTGCCTTGCTGATGATCCGGGAAACCTAGCGATTCGAAGTAACAGGCGGCGCACTCCGGATACTCTATCGCAGACAAACAAACAAGCATGCAATAAGTACTCATCTAATGCACAGGTAAAACTCAAATAAGAGATCTAACCAGAAGGTTCAACTTAAGAACTCCGGTTGGCAAAAAGAATCGAATCGAACGAAGCAACGAAAGTCAAACGGCGAAAGAAAACAACTTCGTTCTAGTAATCTGGATCTAGGGAAAATTTTACAGTAGCAAAATCTTGTTTAAGTTGGTTAAACGGATAGAGGGTTTCGAGACGAAACTCTAGGCGCTTGAATCGCCTGATTCTGATAAACGAGCGAAAAGTTATACTAAAACGAAAATCGGATCAGGAATCGCGATGAGAAAATAATCGCGGAAAATCCGAGAAAAAAAAAGGACGAACGGATTAACGAACGAACGTTCGTTATCCAGATCTAAACGATGAACGTGTTCGTTTAAACGAACAAACGAGCGAACGCTCGCTATTTAACCTAAACCGAAAAAAACCGATCTAATAAAAAAACAAAAACTAAAAAAACGAAAATAAACCTACGGAAAACCGATCGGTTTTCTAAAAAAATGGGCGGCGCGGATTACGAGGCGGCGGCGAACCTCGGCGAGCGTGCGGGCGGGGCGGCGGCGGCTCCGGCGGGAGGCGTGGCGGGCGTTGGCGGCGAGCGGCGCGGCGGGGCAGCGGCGGCGCGCAGGCGGCGGCGGCGGCGCGGGCGGCGGCGGCGCGGGCGGCGGCGGCGGTGCGGGTGCGGGGCTAGGGCGGGGCGCAGGCTAGGGTTCCCCCCCGGGTGGGCCGTCTTATAAAGACCCTACGGGCCGGGAGTCCTAGTCGGACACGGCCCGTAGGTCGGTTCCTTTTTTAAAAAAAAAATTAAGCTCGGAAGAAAAATAAAAAGAAATACTAAACGGACTTCAAAAATCCCGAAATAAATTTTCCCGGGCTTCTAAAATCAAGCCCGACCAAGTGAACATTTATTTGTGCCCTAAATGCAATTTTGAAAAACACATTTTTTTTCTAAATTCAAATAAAACACCGAAAAAACTCCGGAATAAAATCTTATTTGATTTTATTATTAAATCCTCAATATTTCTTTATTTTGGGAAAGTCATTTTATTCCCTCTCTCATATTTTTTTTGTAATAGAAATAATTGATGATAAAATAAATAAAATCAAATGATCCTATTCTCAAAATTTGAGAAAACTCAAATATGAAAATAACGAAATCCCCAACTCTCTCCGTTGGTTATTGAGTTGCGTAGAATTTCTAGGATCAACCAAAATGCAAAATAAAATATGATATGCATGATGATCTAATGTATAACATTCCAAATTGAAAATTTGGGATGTTACATTCTCCAACTGGAGCCAAGAGTGGGTGTGGGAGTCCTGGATTAGGGGGTCTCCGGACAGCCGGACTATATCGATTGGCCGGACTGTTAGACTATGAAGATACAGGATTGAAGACTTCGTCTCGTGTCCGGATGGGACTCTACTTGGCGTGGAAGGCAAGCTAGGCAATACGGATATGTATATCTCCTCCTTTGTAACCGACCTTGTGTAACCCTAACCTCTCCGGTGTCTATATAAACCGGAGGGTTTTAGTCCGTAGGACAACATACAATCATACCATAGGCTAGCTTCTAGGGTTTAGCCTCTCTGATCTCGTGGTAGATCTACTCTTGTACTACCCATATCATCAATATTGATCAAGCAGGACGTAGGGTTTTACCTTGGGCCCGAATCTGGGTAAAACATTGTGTCCCTTGCCTCCTGTTACCATCCGGCCTAGACGCACAGTTCAGGACCCCCTACTCGAGATCCGCCGGTTTTGACACCGACATTGGTGCTCTCGTTGAGAGTTCCTCTGTGTCGTCGCCATTAGGCTTGATGGCTCCTACTATCATCGATAGCGATGCAGTCCAGGGTGAGACTTTCCTCCCCGGACAGATCTTCGTGTTCGGCGGCTTTGCACTGCGGGCCAATTCACTTGGCCATCTAGAGCAGAACGAAAGTTACGCCCCTGGCCACCAGGTCAGGTTTGGAAGCTTAAACAACATGGCCGATGTCCGCGGAGACTTGATCTTCGACGGATTCGAACCCCTGCCTTGTGCGTCACGCGGTCATGATGAGTACGATTTAGCTCTCCCATCGGACAGTGTTCAGGAGATCGCACCGGCAGTCGCTCCGACCCTCAATTCGGAGCCGGTTGTGCCTTCCGCGTACGGGTGGATGGACCCCGCCACGGAGGCCTTATCCTCAGCGGCGATCAAGCCGAACATCGACCTTACCTTGCGCGAGAGCCTTGTTGATAAACTGCCGGATCCTTCTCCGGCCATGGAGTTTACCTCCGCGGATATTTTTCAGCACTCACCCTTTGGCGACATACTGAACTCGTTAAGGTCTCTCTCCTTATTAGGAGGATCCTGGACGAACTATGTCCGGCAGGACTGAGATGCGGACGACGAAGAAATTCGCGACCCACCCACCACCCACTTAGTAGCCATTGTCGATGACTTAACCGACATGCTCGACTTTGACTCCGAAGACATCGACGGTATGGACGATGATGCGAGAGACAAAGAGGAACCACTGCCCACAGGGCACTGGACGTCCACCTCATCACATGACGTATACATGGTGGACACACCAAAGGAAAACGACGACAAGGAACGGAAGGACGCAACGAAGGGCTGTCCCCTCGAGAAGCAGTCAAAGCGGCGGCGTAAGCGCCGCCCCAAATCCCGCCTCGACAGAAATAATGATCATACAGACCCAACGTTAGAGCAGGGCGAACCACTGCCAGACCACGGCAATGCGGAGAATAAAACCGAACAAACCAACTCTGTCAAGGATAATAGTCCGGAGGACATAACACCGGACAGACACCCAGAGCAACAAAATGCCCATCAAAGGCTTGTTGCCACCGCGAGGAGTCTAAAAAGGCAGAAGCAAAGGCTCAAGGCGGTGCAAGATACACTCCAAATCAAATGGAGTAAAGTACTCAACACAGCAGCGAAGTATGGCGGTAATCGCCTCACCAAGAGCTACCCCAAGCGGAAGTTGCTACCTGAATTCGATGAGGAGGCCTTAGATCCCCCGCAACCAAAAATTAAAACGGCCACCCGGCCGGATAGACCTCACGGCCAACATGGAGCGGTAAGCAACGCCGCACAGAAGCCAATACGCGATCCATGCAAGTGCTCGCATCAAAAGAACGGAGCAACTAGATCCATTTATGGACCGCGCAAGCGTGCTCCAGCACACGATGCAACACACCAAACATCCGAACACCATGGCACACCAAAATAGAGGGGCGCCGCACACACCCTATGTTTCACCGATGAGGCGCTGGACCATGAATTTCGAGAGGGATTCAAACCCGTAAACATAGAGGCATACGACAGAACAATAGACCCTGGGGTCTGGATTGAGGACTATATCCTCCACATCCATATGGCTCGAGGAGACGATCTCCGCGCCATTAAATACTTACCCCTCAAACTCAAAGGGCCAGCTCGGCACTGTCTTAAAATCCTCCCCGAAAACTCCATTGGAAGCTGGGAAGAGCTCGAAGATGCTTTTCGGGCAAATTTTCAAGGGACTTATGTCCGACCTCCGGACGCGGACAATTTGAGTCATATAACTCAACAGCCCGGAGAGTCAGCCCGAAAGCTTTGGAACATGTTTCTTACTAAAAAGAACCAAATAGTCGACTGTTCGGACGCCGAAGCCTTGGCAGCTTTTAAGCATAGCGTCTGTGACGAATGGCTCGCCAGACACCTCGGCCAAGAAAAGCCGAGAACAATGGCAGCATTAACAAGCCTCATGACCCGCTTTTGCGCGGGTGAGGATAGCAGGCTAGCCAGATGCAGCACCAGCGACCCCAGTACATCCGAAGCTAGAGACGGAAACGGGAAATCACGGCGCAACAACAATAACAAACGCCGGAATAAAGAAGACAGCACGAAGAGCATGGCAGTAAACGCCGGATTCAAAAGCTCTCGGCCAAGTCAGCAAAATCCACCCTCTAAAGGCGCCAGAGACGAACTATCCAGCCTAAACAAAATTCTGGACCGAGTATGTCAGATCCATAGCACCCCTAGTAAACCCGCTAATCATACCCACAGAGAATGTTGGGTCTTCAAGCAGTCCGGCAAGCTCAACGCCGTACACAAGGGGGAGGATACACCAAGCGAAGACGAGGATGAGCCTCTCAAGCAAGACACTGGGGAACAAAAGAAGTTTCCACCAGAAGTCCAAACAGTCAACGTGTTACACGTGATCAAGGGAAGCAAAGCGGCACTCCCAGAAAGACATGCCCAAGGGCCTATCACAGCGAAGTCCTGCCACTGGTCATCTCAAACGATCACTTTCGACCATCGTGATTACTCAGCAAGTATCCAGCGTGCAGGATGGGCTGCCCTGGTATTAGACCCAATAATTGACGGATACCACTTTACACGAGTCCTGATGGACGGTGGCAGCAGTTTAAACCTGATATACCAGGATACAATCCGCGAAATGGGGATAGACCCAATGAAAATCCGCCATAGCAACACTAACTTTAAAGGAGTAACGCCAGGCCCAGGGGCTCACTGCACGGGCTCCCTGCTACTAAAAGTTATATTCGGCTTCCCCGATAACTTCCGTAGCGAACATTTAACCTTCCACATTGCTCCGTTCCAAAGTGGTTATCAAGCACTACTTGGACGCGAAGCTTTTGCTCGCTTTCATGCAATACCGCATTACGCTTCCCTCACGCTCAAGATGCCCGGTCCACGTGGCATCATCACAGTGAACGGAAATATTGAGCGATCTCTGCGCGCCGAAAAGAATGCAACTGCCTTAGCAGCCGCACACTAAAAATGGTCTCACCAACTAAAGCATTCGATAGGTCGTCAAGACCATGAACACGGTTATACGAGTCCGGCACAGCTATATGTAATTCATACCAGATTGAGGGCCACACCCCTATTACAAATACAAGGGGCTCAACGCGCGCAAACGAGTGGCAATTTTTTACTCATTTTTTATTATACATGGTTTCTTTAAAAAACCACCATTTTGCATGACAACTTTTTCACCTAAGTTCCTCTCTTTTACAGATGACCATCGTGCTACACCCGTCCAGGATACGGCACAACAGAGACACATGCGCAGACGTGCAGCAGGGACCCGCTCCAAGGATTCTTTTTAGATTAAGACCCTGCATAAACCTTTTTTACTGTCTCTTGTTGATACACATCCCTCGAATTCTCAGCACAATTGAGAAGGATGCTGACGTCTTGGCATGTGGCCATGTCAGAATAATGCACGTACCTGGACACAAGGGGCTTCTTACAAAGGGCACTATTTAGGCCCGGTTTATACCATAAAGACCGAATACCTTAGGGAGTGTTCGGCGTCGCGAGTTTGGCCTTATATGCATCAGCTCCGAATCATTGTATTTGGTCAAATGTTGGGTTTGCCCGGATCCTATGTTTTGGTGCCTTACGTTCCGCTTTATCAGCTAAGGCAGCACCAGGAGAACTACTGCGATTGTGCCCTGGTTCATCCGGACGAGCACCTCAGTAGAGAAAGCCGAAAACTAACTGTCATGATATAGCGTGAGACTGGTCAACCACTCGATGACCTATCGGAATGTTAGAATTCCTCCGCCTTAACGAAGGGCCGTTTTCCGGCCAGGCATGTACGCACCCCGAGATCAAGAGAGTGCGGAGCCACCAGGGGCTATCTAGTAGCCCCACTGTCAAACTCCTATGGCTAAGTGAAAGTGTTAAAGCATTATAGTCTGGTTGCCTCGTTCGCTGCGCTATCACCTTCTTAATAGGACCAAGACATTGGGTTAAGTGTGAACATGCGTTTTTTGCGAGCACCTCCGCATTATATGCGTGGGGGTTGAAGCCGACGACTGCAATCTTTCAGGTTATATACATATATACATAAACGGCCACACATGAGGCATCATATTACTTTCTGGCAAAAGTATAAATACAGCCTTACTATATTTCACAAAAACATTGTGTTTACAATGGGAATACATGTCACTCAAACATAATATTCTTCGAGCATTGGGACTCTATCAAACGAGCACCCTCAAGAACCTCTTCAAAATAGTGCTCGACAGCTACTCGGCCTATGGCCGAACCTTGCGCCGCAACAGTGGTAGCATCCATCTCCGCCCAGTATGCCTTGACACAGGCAAAGGCCATCCGCGAGCCTTCTATGCATGCCGACCTCTTCATCGCGTTGATGCGCGGCACCGCACCAAGGAACTGCTGCACTAAGATGAAATAGTTGTTCGGCTTCGGCTTCTCCGGCCACAAATGATCTACAACGGACCTCATGGCGAGTCCGGACAACCTATTAAGTTCGGCCCATTCGGCTAGCTGATCAGTCAAGGGAAGCGGACGCTCTGGAACGTTAAATTGCGACCAGAACAGCTTGTCTACTTCACAATCTGACTAATCTCGGAAGTATTTGACCGCATCGACAGCGCTTGCCGCCAAGTCCACATATGCGTCTGCCGAACTCCACAGCCGATCCAGAGGGGCATACCGCGGATCTCCAAACTTCCTCTACAGCAGAAAGGGCTTCCCAGCCGCAATATCCCCGGCTTCGTGCAGCTCCTCCTTCTTCGCCCTCATAGCAAAGCGAGTGTCTTTGGTCGCCATCGTGGCCTTCTCAAGGTCCGCTGCCTTTACTCGGTTCTCTTCTTCAAGGAACTAGCAACGGTCGACAGTGCCTTTTAATTCTACGGCCATCTTGGCCATCTTTTCTTTGCTTTCGCAATGGGCGGCCTTCTTGGCTCTTAACTCTTCGGCCGCCTTCAAAGCAGCCGCATTACTAACCCTCGCTTGTTCCTTGGCTCGGGCGAGTTCCGCCCGAAGGGTCTCCACGGTGGCAGCTCCGTCTGCAGTCACAACATATTAAAGATACTGGCATCATGCTACTCTTATTATGTGACATTTACCAAAAAACATTACTTACCCTATGATTCGTCAAGCCGCTTGTTAACAAGCTCGATGTCGGCGTCTGCCGCATCCAGTTGCCGCTTTAATTCGGCAAACTCACTAGTCCGGCTAGCCATCGGAGCTTCCACCACCTGCACATAAAGGAGGTCTGGTTATTGCCTGGGACTATGATCCATGATCCTCTGTTCGCCGCTGTTCTCGACGACAACCAGAGTCTCAGGGGCTACTATCTACACAGGGCACACCTAACATGTGTGGTACTATCAAATATCATTACACGTACCTCAAAGCCTGTTAGTAGACTCATGAAGGCTTCATGTAATCCGCTTTCGGTGAACGAAATTCTTTCCATCACCGTACCCATTAGCGTACGGTGTCCTTCTGAGATGGCCGCTCGCTCCAACAGCTCCCTCAGAACGTCCGACCGCATACCAGACGGTGCCGGACTCTTTTGTTTGCTCTCTTCGAGAGCCGGACGCTGGGGACTTCGGATGACTATGGGATTATCTTCTGGCCTCACCAGATCCGGAGAGGCCCTCCATGAAGACACTTCGGGGTCGCCCGCTTCTTGAGCGGAGGAGTCCAGGGGAGGCATTTCGCTCTCCATCATCTCCGGAAGAAGATCCCCCGAAGACGAGCTCAGCTGAGAAGGGCTAAGACCCGAACTACATGATATATGCGGCGGTTATTTTCCTCAGAGGAAAGGTAGTATACCTTCACTATTAAAGTATTTTTTGAATCACTTACGACTCGTTGGAGGGCTGATCCCCCCGCGGACTTTGTGCGGCAAGAGCACCCCCCGAGGCAGGACCCTCTGTTGGAGACTTCTTCTCTCGTTTGGAGGCCTCGGCTACCGGATCCTCAGAAGCAGTCCTCTTCCTCCCCTGGTTATCCTCCTTTATGGAGGCGCTCATTCCCTCGGTTGGAACTGCCAGCGATGGGGGCCCGCTTTCGCCCGTATTATTCCCCCCTATATCTTCCTTCGAGGGCTCCGAGCAAGGTGCGAGCTCTAGCATCTTTTCCAGCACCGGATTTTCCATACCCTCAGGGAGGGGGGCCGAACACCGAATCATCTTCGCTTTTGTTAGCCAGTCCTGGTCAAAGAGCGATTTCTCAAAGATGACGTCATGATGAATAAAAGAGGGTGTGTTCGGCTAGAGGATTACTTACTTGTTCGGCAGCGCGGTTACTGCTCAAGCCCACGTCCTCGGTAATATCCGGACACTCTATTTGAGGTCCGAAGAATGACTTGTACTTTGAATAGCACGCGGTCCTTCTGGGTTGAACTCCCATAAGCGAAGGGGCCGACGTTTGCAGGGATGGACTCGACGAACCAGCATAACTTGCACTACCACAACCAAATTAAAATCTCCCTCGAAGAGATCTTGAACGTGGCTTTGCAGCATAGGCACGTCCTTGGCTGGACCCCAGCTCAGTCCTCTGCTAATCCATGACATCATTTGTGGTGGGGGCCCGAGCGGAAAGCGGGGGCAGCCGCCCACTTGGCACTTCTGGGAGCCATGATGTAAAACCACTCCCGTTGCCATAATCCGGACACCTCTGGAAAGGAACCTTTCGGCCACAGAGCTCCTGCCATCTTGCTTATTGACGCGCCTCCGCACGCTGCATGTTGCCCCTCGATCATCTTCGGCTTCACTTCAAAGGTCTTGAGCCACAGGCCGAAGTGAGGGGTAATGCGGAGGAAGGCCTCACACATGACAATAAATGTCGAGATCTGGAGAAAGGAGTCCGGAGCTAGATCGTGGAAATCTAGCCCGTAATAGAACATCAAACCCCTGACGAAGGGATCCAGAGTGAGGCCTAGGCCTCAGATGAAGTGGGAGACGAACACGACGTTCTCGTTGGGTTCGGGAGTGGGGACGACCTGCCCTCGAGCAGGCAGCCGATGCGAAACCTCGGCGGTCAGGTATCTGGCCTCCCTCAACTTCTTGATATCCTCTTCCGTAATGGAGGAGGGCATCCATCGGCCTTGAAGGCTGGATTCGGACATGATTGAAGATTCGGAGCACATGACCTGGGCTTTGGGTGTTAGAACTCGAGGCAGGGGAAGGGTTTGATTGAGCACGAGAGGGAAAAAGCGAAAACCTTGTCCCTTTATAAAGAGGGTGAATATCAAGCGTCCTCACCGTGGCCGTTTGGACTTGCCTATAATCTAGGAGTCCTAGACACAGTTGGGTTACCCACAACCGTATTAATGAGAATCCCGTAATTGGGGGAACACGATCTCTGCTTTGACAAGACGTGTCAAGAAACCGCCTCGCGTTATGTGTGGAGCTGGTTGAAGAAAAACGGTTCGAATAAGCACCAGGCTATGGCATGATGTCATGTTGCCAAAACGTGTCAGCAGATTAAGATTTGTGGAAATATTATTCTCTACGGTGGTATGTGGAACTTATTTTGCAGGGTCGGACACTATCCTTATATTCAAAATTCTTCCGTGGTGTATTCGGAGGAGGAACCCGCCTTGCAATGCCGAAGACAATACTGTGCGCCGGACTCATCGTCATTGAAAGCCTGGTTCAGGGGCTACTGTGGGAGTCCTGGATTAGGGGGTCTCCGGACAGCCAGACTATATCGATTGGCCGGACTATTAGACTATGAAGATACAGGATTGAAGACTTCGTCTCATGTCCGGATGGGACTCTACTTGGCGTGAAAGGCAAGCTCGGCAATACGGATACGTATATCTCCTCCTTTGTAACCGACCTTGTGTAACCCTAACCTCTCCGATGTCTATATAAACCGGAGGGTTTTAGTCCATAGGACAACATACAATCATACCATAGGCTAGCTTCTAGGGTTTAGCCTCTCTGATCCTGTGGTAGATCTACTCTTGTACTACCCATATCATCAATATTGATCAAGCAGGACGTAGGGTTTTACCTCCATCAAGAGGGCCCGAACCTGGGTAAAACATTGTGTCCCCTGCCTCCTGTTACCATCCGGCCTAGACGCACAGTTCGGGACCCCCTACCCGAGATCCGCCGGTTTTGACACCGACAGTGGGCTAGTGACCAACCGCTGCAATGATCTCACCAGTTTGGGCTTGCAAAGGCCTAATCTTGGGGGAGTTTATCACCACTTCTACATCAAGATGTGGCGTTATTTGAATAATATGTAATGAGTTTGTACTTAAGCTCGAGGAACTTCAAAACAATTGTGTTGGTTTGTCCCAATACTTTGCCTTTATTTGCTTTTGCTTTTTATTTTGCCTTTGCAATTTTTTGGTTGCAAGTTAGTTTTCAAAAACCCAAAAAACAAAAAAAGAATAAGCTTTACTTTGCTCTTGTTCTTTATCTTGCCCTTTGGATTTTGTTTGCATTTTGTTTTTAGAGGAGTTGATCAACACCGGACAACGAGGAATGCAAGAATAAGGAAGAGAAGTGTGTAAATTCACAACCGTGAAGGTATGTCCTACGACCCTCGTCTTTTGCACTTGAAATACTTAGAGTAGATGTAGTAGTAGTATGTGTGATATGTGCAGATGGGAGTAAATTTTGATAGTTAAGACAAAGGTTTTGTTCTAGTAGCTGAAATAATTTTGTAGCCTTTGCTCTATTTAGTTTAGAAAACCAAGACTTGCCGCGGGACTATTTTCAAATGAAAAAGATATTAACCAAGAATAACTATACAAGAGAAAGTCTTTCAAGACTTGGGGGTTGAGAAAATTATAGTGGAAGTGATGTTTGAATTGCTCAACCCCATGTTGTTAATTTTAATAGACTTGATAGCACTTGTGGATTGAATTGTCTAGAGGAACTTAGTTGAAGGGTGAACGAGATTATGCCAAAAATCTATGTTGTATCTCTACATGGTGCTTCAGCTCCTTGCTGGTGCCATGGCCCGCTACTCTATGCATGTGTACGTGTGTAAATGTGGCTTCCTCACCTTTCTTGATGTTGTGCCGAGGACTCTGGTGGCCAATGAACAATCCACAAAGAGTGATAGCTTGGATTTCGGCTATGAGTTTGTTACGTATGTAGTGGTAACACTACAAACGCATATTATTCAACTTTCTCATAAAATAGTGTGTATGTGGTAAATAAAGGGGACTGATCAAAAGAGCTTGAAAGAGATATATCAAAGGTCCATAGTTCCCAAACATTAAGCCATAGCAAAAATCTATGCATGATCACTTAGTTGGCATAATCCCTTCACGTGACAACCAAAGTTCCAGCAAACGATGGTTGAAATAAAGTGCTTGAGAGCCTTGAGGAGGAAATGATTGTGGGTGTGCTTAAGAGCATCAGAGCATTATATTTTACTACATGCTTTGACTCCCTAACCTATGTCTTATTGGCTCTATCTAAAGAAAACTCTTCCGTGCATTCCCGACAAGCAAGTCTTGTCTAGAATAAATAGAATACAATGTTGTAAAGTTATTTTATCTACTGGATCAAGAACTTTGTGTTGATTATCTTTGCTTTACTAACACTTGCACTATAACCATGCCACCGCTACAGCTATGCTAAGTTTCTAGGTCAAAAAGCGAAGGTCTATCTAGGCGTACCGATTGTAAGTGAACTAAAACCTTCTCATTATTTGGTTTAAACAACTGAGTACCTTATGATTCGGCTTTCTCTTTATGTTGCTCGAGGACGATCAAGTTTATGCTTGGGGGAGTTGATGAGTGATATTTTTACACTCATTTCACCTTTTTTAAACCAAGATATTTCAATTAAAAAGAGATATTCGCTCCAATATTGGTACTAATGACTAATGAATGGAAAGGATTCCACAAATCCTCTCTTTGATGTGTTCCCATGGGAAATAGGATAAAAAGGGAAGAAATCACGTGTGAAAATGGAATAGAAGGAGAATGGAGGAAGAAGAAATCAACATGAAGCGTCTGCGCAAAGACAGCACAAAAGACGATGTTCCATATTGGCGCGAGCGCCCATATGAGCGCTCAATCGGCGTGGATTTTGAGGCAGACCGTCCACCTGTACAACTTTTGTTAAAGGGACCACTTCAAAATGTGAATAGGGAGACGAGCACAGAAGGCAGAACCTCTTCATCATCATCTTCATCCACTAACCCTAACCGCTGCCATCTCCATCGCCATAGCCATCTCCACCACCACCATAGTGCTCTTCCATCTCATTCATACTTGTAATCGTGCATCACACAAGGCATCCATAGTAAGCCATATTGCAATCAATTAATCTCAAGATGTGTTCTTCAATGTTTTCTTCCCACGATCTTATCTCCAGTGTGAGTAATTTGGTAAGGTATGGGTTGAGGCATAAGCCTTGCAACCCAAGGTATTTGTTGAGAGGATCAATAAGACTTTGACATAATGTCCCATATGTGTGAAATAATTTTTTTCCATGAAGATGTCTCTTGTCTTGTCCGCAATCTTTATCCCTGCAGGTACCCAAGATCATGAAGATCGAACACCGGTGAGGGTAGGAGCAAGGAGACCATGAAGTGTTATACCGAACACCATGAAGTGTCATATCCTTTAGGGTAAATGAGGTGTAGTCCTTAAACGCCCAAAGCTCTTGTCTGGTTTTATTATCTTAACCATCGAGGCAACCCTGCGCGACAGATATGGCCAGCGGTAGGACAACTGATTCTTGATGCAGGACTCGTGCCGGTCAATATGTTATTTGGACACATTGCCCACTTTGATCTGTGACAAGCACATCTCGATGGGTGCGCACAAATTAATATCTTATTTGATCCGAGCGTAAATACAAGGTTGTAAGCATAAGATCTCATACCTGTACCTTGTTTTATTGTAAGTGTTTGAATCACTATTTGCTTACTGATCCGGTCAAAAGCTGGATTTGATACTTTGACAAAAGCTTGCTAGAGACCATAGCTTAAAGGAAATCTTCCTCTCGTGGTTTGATAACCCATGCTCATCTTTGGGGAAAGTAGGTGTGGGATACTCTTTTTTATTCCAATACCGGATCAATAAAAGGAGGTATCAACAGTCACCTGTGTCTATTTCTTATCCGTATCATCACAAACCGAGAGCAAATCTGGGTGAGAAATGGGTCTCGAACGGACATAAACGGGCGCTCGCTTCACTCTCGTCGTCCACTGGTGTCCACCTTGGTCCTACATATCAGCGACCAAGTATGAGCTGACTCTGCCTCCACGATCGTCGCAACCAGGAATGGCGAGGCCACCGGCGCAGGACGCCATCGTGCGCACTAGCGAGGCCACCGGCGCAGGACGCCGCCACGCACACCAGCGAGGCCACAGGTGCATGCCTTCCTCTCCCAATTTCCTCTTACGCTGGTCGTGGCCCTCTAAGGAGATGAGGCGTCGTGGCCTGCCGAGGATTCAAGGTTTGACGCCGCCCAAGCAGCACGAGCACCATGGGCGGGGAAGAGCAATAGGAGTAAGGGAAGCGACACCGAAGCGACCCACGCAACCCGGCCAGCCGCGACGCCTGGCAGACGACCTACGCCATTCTCGGCTTCGAGGACACTATCTCCAGCCATCATTGGTGCCAGCCGCGCTCCATTCGACAGGCGGCACTCGGCACGATCCGGAGGAGGGGGTTGTTGGGCCGACAGTCCTCCTGGATGTCCATGGCGACGCCCCTGAACTCCTCCTAGTCGACGCGTAGAAACGTCTCAGACGACGTGACTGATGGTGGCCACGGGTGCGCGACCGTCCTTGGTGGTGCGTGACGGTGTGCACGTGTTCCCCCGCCGCGACGAGGCGAGCGTAATGGGGCAGGTGCTCGCTGGTGCAGGTGGGTGTTCACGGCGTAGATCCAGCGCATCCCCGCCGTCCCCGCTGGCAGAGGCTTGGCATCTGGGCGTGCACAGCTACTCTCCGTAGTAGCCGGTCTGACGGGGCACCGGGCTTGAGGCTGCGTCCTCCCTGCTTGGCGCACGTCTCGATGGCAACTACAGCACGCCTGGCCGGACGATCATTGGCGGAGCTACAACAAGGCCAAATGGGCCATGGCCCGCCCAGCCCATGTCCAAAACACTAAAGAGTATATGAAAAATTAGGCCTTCTTGAGAGAAAAAATGTGTGTTTCCTTCATGTTGGGCTGGCTCGGCCCGCTCAACAATTTCTGGGTAGCTCCGCCACCGCCGGCAACGATTCACTTCTTGGTTCACGTCTTTCTTGTCCGTTTGAAATGCGTCTTCCGCATTGGGCACATATGTGCTGTCCGGCTGCATCTGCTGTCTGTTTTGACAACTCAAACGGATAAAAAGGACGAAATCGATGTTCGCTTGGGCCGCTGTGTTGAAGTTTGGCCTAATTTTGTTGGAGATGCTTTAGAAATTACCTTTCCTTGGGAAGAAACGAGGATGGCAGGCCTGAACAGAGAGGAAATGCGCACGCGTGAACAAGAAGCGAGAAGCATGTTCCTCCGTGCGTGCACATCCTAAAAAGAAGGGGGCAGCAGGAACACTAACCAGAGGAATGATGACGAGCTGGTCCCAATCCCAATCCCACCCCCTCCCTTCAATCCAACTCCAACTCCTCAGAATCCCATCCTTTCTCGACCAAACATCCCCGCTGATTAGATTAGGTCGCCCCCAGCTCAAAAAAATTGCATCTCTTCTGGGCCAAAGACCCCGTCTGGAGCTGAGAAGAATCCCTTCTTTCGTCGTACATTCACGGCGCTCCGATTGTTTCCCCCCATTCAATCGATTCATTGGTTGCATCTCCGTCGTGGATTTGGATCCCATCTAATCGCAAGCATAGAAACACGTCTTGAATAGCGAGCGATCCACCAAGAACTCCACTACAAGAGTCCCCAATCATTCCTCGCCGCTGCATTTGGCCCACTCCAGGAAATCCCCACTCGGCTCGGCCCCCAAGCCGCACCAGATTACAGCTCACAAGGGCCAGATTTTCAGAGCAGGGCAGGGAAAAGGAGGAAGCAATGACGGAGGTGGCGCTTCTCCGGGGCGCGACCAACCTCGCTTCCCCCGCAAGCCGCGGCCCCTCCTCCTCCCTGCGCTATTTAGCCAATGCCGACAGTGACGTGCTGCAGAGAGGCGGCAGCGGAGAGAGCCCTACAGGATCCGCAGGACGGACTGAGCGAGAGGTACAAAGATCGGAGGAAGAGGAGCGGTGGTCTTTCTTGGCGCTGCTGCTTGCGCTGCTGCGGAAGTCGTTTCTCGGTTGCAGGGAGGAGGGCGACCAAGGCGAAGGTTGTGCGATGGAGATCGGGTGGCCGACGGAGGTGCAGCACGTGGCGCATGTCACCTTTGACAGGTTCCATGGATTCCTGGGGCTGCCCGTCGAGTTCGAACCCGAGGTGCCCCGCCGCGCTCCCAGTGCCAGGTCTGTCTCTGCTTCTCTTTATCAATTCAACCATGTGATTTTGTTCTGAATCCGAGGGCATCTGAGCGATCAGTTTATAATTCCTGTCTGAATTTGATGTTTTTCCTTCAATGATTTGAATTTGAATTTAACGCCTGCTTCGTATAACTTCTGGAATTAAAATCCTACTAGCTTGAAATGGGGTAGTTACACAAATGTACTACTAGTCTTAAGCAATAAATGGCGCTGTTTGCATATTTGGATTTTATCTGGTGTGATTCTCTCTCTCTTTCTCTACGCCAGTGCTTTTATTTAGCAGAGAGGGAATTCCATTTTCTTTTTTCAGGTGGAATGCTAGTTCCCTGTTTTTGGCGTTTTCAGGTGGAATGTTACACTCTACTCGACTCAATTTTATTTTAGTGCATTATAATTTGAGCCCCTTTTTGTTGGGCAGCCGTAGCCGGATTTATACTGTGGTAGATCAATTATGTGCACAACTTGTTACTTTTGCAACCTCTCCATGTTCAATTAATAATCGGTCAATCATGTCACTAGATGTAATCTTACCTGATAGTGTGAGATTTTCATGTAGCTTCTTACCTCATTAAATCGAAACAAAACATGATAAAAGCATTAAACAAGGCTGTAAATGAACTGTTATTTTTGCTTCTTAATGAGGCTGGTGTAAATGTAATCAGCATAGTTGCTGTAAGACTAGCCACAGTGGGAGTAACTTCAGCAGTAACATCGAGTTCAACTCAGCAAATTTGCTTATGTGGCAATGAGTTAATGAGGAGAGAGGTAGTAGTAGTAACTTAGCTAGTTACTATAACATCACATGTCCCAATGCAATATGAGTCTATAACCTAATAAATGAAGCTATGCATGTTACCACACTTATGTTACTACACACTATGAAGGTAGTAACATAGTCTAGGAATACGTGTATGTTACTAATGTATGTTACTCTCCATTGTGGCTAGTCTAAGTAGAAAACCATTGCCACAGATCTCGAAAACCATTGCCACGGGTGCTTCTTTAGTTAGTACTAAAAGCTTATAGCTAGACAGAGAAAATAAACACAAGTGTTCTAGAATTTTTCAATCTTAATGGTGGCCATTCGGTCTGGCAGCTTCCTTAAATACTACTGATGTGCTTGTATTCCGTTTTCATCCCTTCCTTTTATTTCAGTTCGTTTTTGACTTTCATAAAACTACCAAAATAATTTAATGTTCTTCAGTTCATTTTGAAATTACCAATGTTTTTAATACTGGTTCCAATTTCTTATTTCTAAAGCAGTACTTACATTTTTCAATAGGGAAAAGAACTTACCTGATAAGTTTAAAGTTCACGCTCCCTTATCGCTTCTGTTTGTGCTATGTATTAAATATTTGCTTATGCTTGCTATGAAAGTGCATAGGGGTGCATTGTTTAGTATTTTTTGTTCAGTCTTTCTAGAATGTCTAGAAAGAATGGAGGAAATGGCTCCATACGCAGTTTCTACTTTATAGGAAGACGGGACCTAGAGTAGTATCTTCAATACAAGATAATGTGGCACAAACACCAATAGGAGCTCGTCCAACCGGAGGATTTATGGTAGTTTATCAATAAAACTGAAGTATATGGTCATGCTCATTCAGCCATAGGAAAAATTCTTGAACGGCCAAATTTCCTGAAAAATTCAGAAAATAGTTTCTCAGATTATCAAATCAGCATATGCAGTGCCTAAATTAGAATAAAATTGTTTGCATCCTTACATTCATGCCATTGTTGCTATAAATTGTTTTGGAACCGTCTAAAATATTGAAATCTGGTTCTTGCATCCTTAACTTTGCAGCATATTTTGTTTACTTTGGTTGTTGCTGTCCTTCAGCTGATTGAAACTTAAAATGCAGCGCAAGTGTCTTTGGAGTTTCAACAGAATCAATGCAGTGTTCGTATGATCCCAGAGGAAACAGTGTTCCGACAATTCTCTTGATGATGCAGAGACGTCTTTATGAACAAGGTGGTCTTCGGGTATGGCCTTTCAGTAATGAGTTTGAGTATTACTTGCTTTTTGTACGTGTTTGTAGCTTTTTTCTGACAAGTAAATATCATCTTGCTTGTAATGTGCAGGCAGAAGGTATTTTTCGTATAAATCCAGAGAATAGCCAGGAGGAGCTTGTGAGAGACCGGTTAAACAGCGGAATCGTGCCGTATGGTATTGATGTCCACTGTTTGTCAGGTCTAATAAAAGTAAGTTTCTTTTTTTCATGTAAGCTATGTGATTCTGTTGAAATCAGTAGTTTCCTAAGCATATGTATAGTAATCAGAGAGTTATTAATGGTTGTGATTATATTCATCGGTGGAAATTTATATCAACACCTATCGGAGAATACAGACGTCCTTTCTGAGTGGAAACTAATCTTTGATTTTTTTTCACAAAGATATTGTCACAGGTTTATTGTTTATTCTAAATATACAAGTTGAGCAATCTTCTGTTGCAGAATAAAATCTTGCTTTTGGAACCAGTTATGGCTGCTGTCAACTATGTTGACATTGACTGTTTATTCTCTTGAGCTAGTAAACTTTACTTGCTTGCCGACATATTTGATGACAAAAGGTAGGTCATCATCTCATCTGCTTTCCAATCCTTTCCAGGCATGGTTTAGAGAACTGCCGAGCGGGGTGCTGGACCCTATTCCACCTGAACAGGTGATGCAATGCCAATCTGAAGAGGATTGTGCTCGGGTTGCCAAATGCCTCCCACTAGCTGAAGCGGCCTTACTTGACTGGGCCGTTAATTTGATGGCTGATGTCGTCCAAGAAGAAAAGATAAACAAGATGAATACTCGAAACATTGCTATGGTTTTTGCACCAAATATGACTCAGGTGACAAATCGTCCTAGCAGCAAACTGGCAATATGTTTACTGCTAAATTCTGATAATCATATGGTTAGGAGCTTACTGGTGACAATATCATGCAGATGGCAGATCCTTTGACTGCACTAATGTATGCAGTCCAAGTGATGAATTTTCTCAAGATGCTAATAGAGAAGACCCTGAAGGATAGAGAGGAGTCCAATCTGGACGATGTGTCTTTGCCCCAAAAGGACCCGTCTGATGAAAACGGGCATCATAACCCTGGCTTCGCCGTTGATTCTCACCGTGCGGAAGGATCAAGGCGTCCTTCTTTCTTCAGCGAGGAACCCCTTTTGAACAGCCCTGCACACAGCACCGAAGACAAGCCTAACGAGACCAATCCTACCGGAGGAGACTCTGCACCTTCTGGCCAGATATTGAACACAGTGGGCTCTTGTCGATGGTCCCAACCTCTACCTGCTGCTTCAGCCACCACTGATATTTCCTTGGCTGCAGCACTGAACTCACTGCAAGGCAATGGGAGCCGTAGCCTGAATAGTAGTAGGAGGACAAGGAAGGGCAAGGGGCAGTCCGGAACACCCGCCGTCGCTCCTCCAACCGAGAAAAAATCACGAGGTGCAAGCATCGTGAGCCGGTTAAACTCCACGGTCGAACGGATCGAAGCGTGGAGATGAATGAGCTCAGATGCTACTGTCAACTCTCTTGTGTCGTAGATGACTGACCCGGTGTGTTCCTGCCTATAGGATCGACCGAATTTTGATGTGGTTCTCATTTCCTGTCAGGTCATGATCGTTGTATTCCTTTATTTGATTTGCTTCCACACGTACGCTAACATTTGTATCTTGCTTATCAGTTATACTTCTCACCGTTTTGAGTAAATTAAACACAGGCCGTTGCTTTCCGCTGTACAAAAGTTTGTTGAAAACTCCGAGATTCTCATTGCGTCTTGCATCTTGTTCCGGTGGCTATCTTTCACTCTTATCCACTATGATCAACTGTTAACCCACTATGATCTTTTCAGAAAGAATATGTACACGGTTGCTGATATCATCCTTCCTTTTGATTTCAAAAGTAGGAGTAGATGATATACTTTGGCCACAAAAAGTTCTACAGGTTCAGTTCAGGAATTTATTCCCTGTTAAAGCAATCAAAAATGAATAAATAAATTTGTCTTGGTCTTAACCTTTACCCCCTCTCAGGTGGGCCTGCACCACCGTCACAGCCCACAGAGGCAGTACCAGACTAGTCTTCGCCCACGTCACTCCTGACTAGTGGGTCGATTGTCGCGGTCCACCGGTCAGGGAGCAGGAGCTGGTGAGTAAGGGCCTGTTCGGATCCACTCCACTTCACAACTCTGTCCCGGGATTGGGCGAAGCCGACCTGAACGCTGCAACTCCCTGGAGTCAAGAGAGCGGAGCAAAGCGATCTGCGGATGAAAATCGTAGAGCGAGGAATGAGGTGCTTCACAGACCCCACAGGCGAAGGAGTTCGTTAAATTTACGGTAGACTGCCACCGATAAGTGGCATACCGATTCGTTGGCGTTCTGTCTCTCATGCCTTTTCTATCCTACCACCTCCCCTACGTATGTGTCCCGGGCCAGATCGAGCTTTGGGCCCATCTCATGAACCAGAGCGGAGCGATCAAGCCGAACAGTTTCCTCACTCTCACGATCGATGGAGGAGCCGGAGCGTAGGATTTGAGGGAGCTGGTGGATTACCAAACAGGCTCTAAAATGTACACCGTTCCAGAGGAAGTGAAGTTGATCTTATTGATCTCACGTAAAGTCAGATCCTACACTAGTTGCTCCTGAATCTGTCTTTATGTGAAATCATTTTTTAAGATATAAATCAAGTTCGTAAATTCTTAAAAAATAGCAGACATACATCAATATTTGATGTACAACCTTAAAAAGTTTTAGGTACTAATTCGACCTACACTTATACACTAGTGGAAAACAGGGCTTTGCTTCGGGCATAGCAAGCCCATTGGTCCCGGTTCAGTCACGAACCGGGACTCATGGGGGCATTCGTCCCGGTTCGTGAGCCTAGGGGGTCGGTCGGGGCCTCGTGGGCATTGGTCCCGGTTCGTATGGATCAATTTGTCCCGGTTTTAGGCACGAACCTGAACCAATGGGCCTTGCTCCTGGCCCACAACCATTGATCTCGATTCTTAGCTTGAACCGGGACAGAAGGCTGGGGTTTAGTCCCTGTTCCAACCTCGAACCGGGACAAATGATTTGCCTATATATACCCCATCGCCACAGCAGAGCACTCCACAGTGCTTTGTTTTTTCTGGCCGGTGAGGGGAGGGCATTTGGGTGCTCTAGCTCACCTCCTATGCACATGAGGTGTTCGATGAAATGTGTGAGCCACACTAGTTAATCTTCCTCCTCTCGAAACTCGACCTCCAAGCTCCATTTTCCCCGAGATTTGTGTAGGTTTAGCGGTCCGTCACGTCCCGTCCCCGTCTTCATCGCCGTCGATCGCCCGCGCCGATCTCGTCGCCGGCACCACCATGGTGAGCCTCTTGTTCTTATCTTCTTTCTGAAAGAAAAAAAATTCTTACTTCAGATAGATACTTGTCTAATTTTCTTACTTTTATTATTCCTTGTTATTATATAGTGCGATGGTTTTGGTATCCGCTCCCTTCGGCCCTCGTCCTGTCTATGTTCGGATGTGGTATATATTATCTTTTTATAACTATTTGGTTCATTTATTGTTTATGACAATTATGCCGACCAACGTGACATATATTTTATTTATTTAGGAGGTGGTTGAACCGGTAATTCCAACCGACCCTATTGTCGAGAGATTAAATTTAGTTGAAGAAGTAAACAATTAGTTGAAGGAAAAAATAAAAAAATTGAGGAGGAGAAGATGATATTGGAGTTGCATGTTGCGGATGTCGTCGATGATCACAAGATCAAGATGGATGCAATGCGGTTGAAGATTAGAAAAATTAAAAAATATGCCATTCATACCGAGGCTTGGTATCATTATGCCGTTGGATTAATTGGTACCTTGGTTGCAATTATGATCGCATTTGTTGTTGCATTGAAATGTTTTTACCTAATTTCAATGTATGGTTTAATTAGATGCTCTAGAGAGCTATATGTTGTTCAATGAGAACTATGTATGTACTTTGGTTTTAATGTGATGATGAACTTCTATTAATTTGGTCACTTATCTATTCATGAGAGTTATATGTTGCCTTCAATTTCAGGGTCTTATAGCTCAAAATAATCAGTAAATATATGAAAAATAACAAATGAAGTCAGAAAGGGTTGAAAATTGATGATGTGGCTTTGAATGGTGCATTTCGAACACAGAAAAACTATGGAGTTCAAATAAGTTTAAAAAAATGAAATTCCTTTGTAACAGACGAGTTTCCGTATGAAACCCTGATACTTCGAAAGAGATTGTATGTTTTGTTCACGAAGTGCATCCAGTTTTTGTCGTAACCCTCTCTACTTTCTTGCACATGCTATGTGGATGAAATGATGATACCATGCCAACTTTCAACCTTTTTAGAGTTCATTTGAAATGCTTTTCAATTTCAGGGTCTTATAGCTCAAAATAATCAGTAAATGCATGAAAAATAACAAATGAAGTCAGAAAGGGTTGAAAATTAATGATGTGGCTTTGAATGATGCATTTTGAACACAGAAAAAATCTGGAGTTCAAATAAGTTAAAAAATGAAATCCCTTTGTAACAGACGAGTTTCCGTATAAAACCCCGATACTTCGAAAGAGATTGTCCGTTTTGTACACGAATTGCATCCAGTTTTTGCTGTAACCCTCTCTACTTTATTGCACATGCTATGTGGATGAAATGATGATATCATGCCAACTTTCAAACTTTTCATAGTTCATTTGAAATGATTTTCAATTCCAGGGTCTTATAGCTCAAAATAATCAGTAAATTCATGAAAATAACAAATGAAGTCAGAAAGGGTTGAAAATTGATGATGTGGCTTTGAATAGTGCATTTTGAACACAGAAAAAGTCTGGAGTTCAAATAAGTTAAAAAAATGAAATCCCTTGGTAACAGACGCGTTTCCGTATGAAACCCTGATACTTCAAAAGAGATTGTCCGTTTTGTACACGAAGTGCATTCAGTTTTTGCCTATTCGGTTTCCCTTATTAGTCGAGGTTATAGTAAGTGTTACTTTCTCGTGCATATTCGGTGAGTGTTACTTTCTTGTGCATATTCGGTTTCCCTTATTAGTCAAGGTTATAGTAATGTAATTGATGAGTTATGCATGCGTGCGTAGGTTCCACTATATTCTCCTAGAGATTAAGCTTGAGCAGGGACTAGTAACCGTCTTAGACTCGAGACGAAAAGATCCCCAGGAGTATGCGGACATGACTCAAATGCTCGAGAAATAAGTTAAATCGATCATTATCGCACCATATCGGCAACTTTGTTCATTACCTTTGTCAAGTAATTGTTTTCTTTGTCTGGCAGGGTTTGAAAAAAATTCACCTCAAAAGCTCCGGGACTGCCGAAGAAGCTGCAATTTAAACACCCGAAAGTAAGTACTACTAGCATGTTTCGTGCATCTCCTAGTGATTCAAGCGCTAGTTTCATCAATACCATTTAGTATGCCTGCTTATCAGTTTGATTGACCTCTATTTCTTGTAAAGTGGTTGTGGTAGGAAGCCGGGAATAATTACTGTGGATACTACGTTTGCGAGTCCATCTGCCACACGACCTGTGAGCGGGGCTACACTAAAAAACAATATGAAGTGTGTAAGCAATAATATTCACAATTTTATTTTATTACCATCATTTGTGTTGAGTTTCATTCATTCATATATATGTATTGACCCCCTTCTTCAAATTAGATGTTTCGGACGCGGGATGAACTCCTAGCACCAGATCGCATGCGAGCAATTCAAGAGGAATTGTCAGCATTCTTTTTTGACCACGTGATCAATAAACACTACTAGGAAAAGGCCTACTAGTGGCGCACCTGTTTTGCCTACTAATGGCGCACTACAGGTGCGCCACTAGCACCACGCCATTAGAATTTGTTACTAATGGCGCACCACTGGTGCACCATTAGTATCTGGTAATGGCGCACCACGCAGTGCGCTATTAGTATAGCCCACGGTGCGCCATTAGTATGCCTCCCAGGGGGCCATATTTACCCATGTGCTTTGGCATACTAATGGCGCACTGGTGGATGATGCGCCATTAGTGTGCTCTGGCTTACTAATGGCGCACTATGTGGTGGTGCGCCACTAGTATGAATATTAGGGATTATTTTTTTCTTTTCTGATATTTTCACAGGTTACAAAATATATTATTGGACAAAATATAGACAACACCACACATCAACAGCAGATTCATCCAATACAATAGAAGATTAGTCTCCGAATACAATTCATCATATTAGTCTCCGAACTCAAAAGACCGAACAAAGATAGAACATTACAAGTCTCGAGACCGCGAGTAGCGAGTTTTTCGGAAGTAATACTAATCCTAACAAGTCCTACTAATCATCATCATACAACTTCTACTCGTTATTAATAACAAGTCATACGTTCACCATCTTGATAGTCTTCGAACCAACCCTACTTAATTGTTCTTAGCACATGATCATCAGTATTAGGAAGGACCTAAATACCCTATTTAAGGTAAAATAGCATAAAACAATATAGACTCTGACTCTCCATTATGGAGAATGGAGATCATCCTGTCTCCAACTCTTGCGCTTCGCTTCCTTCTGCTTCCAAGAACCTCCTTACGACTGTCCATACATTTTTTTCCATCCTTTGATTTGCATGTCTCCACTTCTTTTAGAAATCTCGTATGGATAGTTGAGATTCGTAGGATGACCTGGCTGTATGTTCAAAACATTAAGACTACCTTTCTGATACATCAAATGAGGCACACAATTCTCTGGGATTATCTGTTGAAAAACATAGTAATAACTTCATAGTTAGCAATGATGTACTAGTTTTAGAAATATGCAAAAGATGCACGGATGTCGTAATAGTAAAAAAATCTTACCAAGGTATCTCCATGGTAGTTACCGTAGTTGAACACATGCACTAGTGGCACGTATTGACCATAATGTTGAGGAGTTTGATTGTAGATATTGTAATTCTCAATGTCAGTACAAAATCCGACCAGATGATTTTTCTCCTTGTAAGTTGTTAATTCAGAGCCATCGGTGTAGTGGGTTTTGTCTACCATCTCCCGCACATTCTTTGAACAATGAAAATAAGCTGTCAATGGAAATAAGTTGTCAACTATTTTGAAATAAACAATATAAATTAGCTAATAACTATGTTTGAGAAACTCACATAGCGGTAGAATTGGAGGCATATCAACAAGGACCCAAATGTCCATATTGTCTTGCTCAATTTTAGGATCACCAAGATCCATGGTGACAAGCATACCCTCATCAAAACCATACATCTTGCAAAATGCTTCCCAATTTTTGCAACCAAAATGGGTTACGCTCCCAGAATTATACAGATTTACTTGAAAATCCACATCGTGATGAGTCCTTAGGTGAATTTTCTTTGTTTAAATTTCATGGTCTTCAAAATCCATCCTCTCCAAGACATAGCGTCTTGCATGACATGGGATAAGCTATACTCGAATTGTAAAAGATGAAAATTACACGTTGAAATAGTTGAAGACATGCTTAATTATGAAAATAACACTTGTCCTCGTTGTGTACCGTTTCAACTTCGAAGGTCTCCTCGAGCTTAATGCTGAAGCACCGATCATCGTCCAGGTGAGGCATGTCGCATAGACCTCGATCGTCATGGCACCAGCCGCACTCCCCCGGGAGACTTTCGTCGTCCGATGACGACATATCCTATGTTCATAATTCAAAACTACATCATCTCTTGCGTTGGGTCCAATAAGATAATCCACAGTGTGGTGAAAACACGCCCTTTGAACTGGTTTGAGCTATTGGTGAATGGAGATGGTCTAAGATTTTCAGTAGTAAGAAGTGAAGTGGTAATTTTGAGAGCAAATGGTTAGGATGAGTGGTTCCTCTTTTCTGTTTAGCTTTACAATAGAATATTGTTAGTCATGCACACTTGTGCATTTTCAGCCGGGCCCAGTGGAGTTGGCCTAAAAACATTTCTTTCTTTAAGCCTGCTACATCCATCTCAAGTATTTATGGTCAAGGGTTAGCAGGGCCACCAAATAGAATATGTGGTATGGGCTTTTTTAGTAGGTCATCCTACCAGATTAGGGTTTATCGATGACGAGCAACTAACATTAGTAATAACTATTAGTTGATATCACACTTCTATATGTATAACACAAGAGGCAGTTGATCCTACTTAATTAAGTACTAAGATACCCCGGCCCATGCATTAGTCGCAAGTACCCCATATGTCCTATTTTTAGCAAAGTCATGCTAAAATTCACGGAAAATTTCAGCATGACCTTTGCTGAAAATAGGACATATGGAGTACCCGAATTTGCCGGAACGGAAGTTAATCAACATTCCGGCAAACTCAAGGGCCTGTCGGGGTACCTGCAAAATCATCATGACACGATGGGCGGACACAAAACCCAGCAAACTAGCACCACAATGTGCCTCTACTTTCATATGGATGAAAAGGCCACAAACCATATGGTCCTCTGCTTTCATATGGACAAAAATCAGCTCAACTTATGTGAGCTTCCATTCCAGATCTAATAGGTCACCCAACAAAAAATCATCAATAGTTTAGCAAGTCTGTACACTCAAGAATGAACATATAGCAATATCTGTTGTCCCCCCATAACATACGGAAATCAAAATCAGCTCAACTTAGATGAAAATTGCCTTTGCTGCATGGAATAGAACATAACGTAAGGACCCTAATTGGTATACAGTATTAGTGTGATGTATTCCAATGCAGGACAACAAATTATGCTATTATATGTTGACTGTGAGCAAACTACCTATTGAAGCAAAGGCAAATATCTCTGAAGTCTGAACTAAAGCACGGTTTCCTTGCTAATGATCCACAGTCCCACACTACTGAATGGGTTTTTGCAGAACCAAAACAGACATCACAGGAGAGAAGTCCCAGTGGACAAGTCAGAATGGCATAAAAACATGATTGCATACATTAGGGCAGATGTGATTTTGGTACAGCTACACTACTGCAGGCTGCATACATTCAGTCATTCTAAAATTTATTTTAGTCTACTCCTAAAATTCAGCACTAGCAGATCTTTAACACTCCTAAAATACATACATTAGGGCAGATGTGAATAAGAACTCTGTCTAGCATGGCCACTGACCTGTGGATGGCATCTAGACAACACACACACACATACAGTACATCACACACACATACAGTTTACTTATCATCTTTTTTTAAACTTAACAAGGTTCATGATTCAGAAATTCCAATGGTTCAGAACTTAAATGATTCAGAACATGATTTAGTTACAAGGTTCAGAACTTAAATGTTGTCTCCAACTTAAATCCAGTAACAAGGGAGAGCAAAAACCTTTTGCTGCTGCTGGAGGAGAACGGAGAAGTTGCCGCCACGGGAGGCGATGCAGTCGGAGATCCAGGACGGTGAACTACGCGCGGAGGCCAGGGGAGTCGAGTCAGTCAGGGGGAGGGGGCTTACGGGCGGAGGAGGACGGGCGGAGGAGGAGGGGGGGCTTACGGGCGGCGGCGGGACGGCGGCGGTCGTCGTCGGCGGGATGGTTGGGGGCCACGGCGGCTTGCTGTCCGGTGGGCGGCGGAGGAGCTGCAGTGGTGGGGGCCGCGGGGGCGACGGCGCACGTAGGGGCGGTGGCGTCGTGGGTCGTCGGGGCAGCGACGCGCAGGGGCTGAGAGATGTGAGATGAGATCGGCCGGGGATTGGGGCCGAGATTTTAATCGAGGGAGGTATAGCAATGGCGCACCACCTAGCGGTGCGCCATAAGTAAGTTTTTTTAGATAGCAATGGCGCACCCCAGCGGTGCGCCATAAGTAACTTTTTTTGGCATAGCAATGGCGCACCAGCCAACGGTGCGCCATAAGTAAATTTTTTTTATTATTTTTTGTTGCATTCATTAAATTTGTTATTTGAAAATATCATCCAATTTGTTATTTGAAAAATAAATCAAATTTGTTTTTTTGGATTTTTAGTTGCATTCATTTGTGACGGTGGAGCGGGGGAGGATGCGGGGGGTCGGCGGCGGTGGTGGAGCGGGGGAGGGTGCGGGGTGTCGGTGGCGGCGGTGGAGCGGGGGGTCGGTGGCGGCGGTGGAGCGGGGGAGGGTGCGATGGGTCGTCGGCTTAAGATGCGCCATTAGTAGTTTTGCAAAAAAAATAATAGTGGCGCACTGTGTGGCAGGTGCGCCATTACTAGTTAAACTAGTAATGGCGTATTGTCCCCTGATGCGCCATTAGTATTTTTGGAAAAATAATAATAATTTTTTTTTGTTACTAGTGGCGCACTGTGGGTCTGGTGCGTCATTAGTGTCTACCACACTAATAGCGCACCAACTCATGGTGCGCCATTACTATATAGTAGTGACGCACCACATGTCTGGTGCGCCATTAATGGTCATATCATCTATACCCCTTTTTCTTAATAGTGAAAGATGAAGAATACCATGTGGACCTTGAGTTAATGTATAATTAGGGGGTTATATTGTAAGAGATTTTATATTGTATATATGTAGCCAGTAGCGTCGGATAGATATACGAAAACTTGTTGTTCGACCAATCTCTCGCAGAAGGAAAGGTGGTCGATATCACTTCTCTTTGTATGCATATGTTCATGACGATCTTCTATTTCCTTCATTTGCTTACTAGCTAACGTGTTGAGTCCTCTCTATACGTATAGTACGTAGCGTCGACCAAGCACGGTGATAAGAGAGGACACTTCTCTCTATTAATTAGCTAGCTAACACAATATATGAAACACCTAAATTAAATCCCCAAACCCCTAAATCACCCCCTTTCAAAAAAAACTTCAGCTTCTGCCAGCTGCTGACGCGTGAACGCCTATTGGTCCCGGTTGGTGCCACCAATTGTGACCAAAGGGCCTCCTGTCTGGGCTCACCGCACCGGCCACGTGAAAGCCCATCTGTCCCGGTTCGTGTAAGAATCAGGACTAAAGGCCTAGGGCTTTAGCAACGACCCTTTAGTCCCGATTCAACAATCGGGACAAATGACCCTTACGAACCGGAACAAATGGCCCTTTTTCTACTAGTGATAGAAACAAAAAAGACAAAATCAAATGTGAATAGTGTCAAATACTATTCACTTAAAGCTGACACTATTCACAATTGAATTTGTCATTTTTGTATCTCCAATTGTAGATTGAGTTTTGAACTGATTTTTTCTAGTTGTAGACATACATCATAAGTATGTTGTCAAATAATTTCAGATTTTTTTGAATTGTCTAAATATGAGTGTTTTGGGTTGATCCTATGGTTCTCACTTAAAGGGCAGATTCTATTCTAGTCTCCGCCACTTTCTATCCTTCTAGTTTCTTGGATCTTGCCAAAAATAAAAGTTTATTGGACCAACGTCACCAACCTCACAATCTTTTTTTTTTGCGAGGTACCGACCTCATAATCTTTATTCAAAGAAGCAGACGTAAATAATTTTCCTACACATGAACTGTCTGAACTGAACTCTCACTCACTACTGAGCCATGGCAATATGGCATCCATCCATCCATATGTCCCCTCGTCGTAACTATCAGAATCGGGCAGCTTTATTCTATTCTGCATTGTTTTCCTTCACTCTTTTCGTTATTCCCAGTGCACCGCCACCACTGGTGGAACCGTTGTCGACGTACCACCTGAAATCCCTGGCTGAAAATTTCTCGCTGCCACGCACGCGCACACCCACACTGAAAGCAGAAGCAGCTGGTGCCAAGTTAGAGATTTTTTTTTTGAAAGATCCAAGTTAGAGATTTCATGGTCCCAAAAGACAGATCCATAGATAGATATCTCACTATCTACCCATGTGAGCTGCAGCATTACAGCACCGCATTCTTATTTTACCTGCATATTTGCTCTCACTCTGCAGTGCTGGATCGATCCACTTGTGTAAAAAGAAGGAAATATTCCAAATCCCATAGCCACAGAAAATGCCTCAATTTCTTATTTTGCAAAATGACAAGAAATGCCCCGTATCTTCTTGGCCTCGCCTTTTCTCTGACTATATATGTGCTGGCCATTCCTCGCAAGTGAGAAGAGCACAGGAAGAAGAAAGAAATCTCTTCTGCAAATTCTTCAAAAACCTTGTCCGGATTGACGGTCCGTGCAGGTGTTCACTCAGGTGAGCGAAGTGATCATCTCTCCATGCCATGCATGGTCACTTAGCATTAGTGCAATTTCGTTTTAGCTGAATTTTTCATACTGAAAACACTAATCCTGATCAAGTGCGATTTCGTTTTCCTCTTTGCTGTGCGAAGATTTCATTTCAAGGTCAGGGGAGATAGACATGGCGGCGGACGGCGGGCTGAGGAGGCTGTTCGAGAAGCCTCTGCCGGAGAACCCGACGCTGCTGGAGGCGCTGTCGGCGTGGAACCGCGTCCACCCCAAGAGGCCGGTCGACCCGACATCCTTCACCGAGATATTCGGCGAGCTCCACTTCCACGAGAAGCAGCAGCAGCCGGACCACGTCGCCCGGGGCAACGTCCTGCCGGCGCCGCGTCCGCCACCTTCACCTCCTCTTGTTCGCGCGACCACGGTTTCGTCCTCGTCGTGGATCGACGCCGCCGAGAAGAGCAAGGACGACTCGTCTCTCGACGCGCTCCTCAGGTCGCCGAAGCCCACGCCGACGGTGAAGAGGAGCGCGAGCTTCTCCATGAAGAAGAGCCCGTCCGCGTCGTCCCTGCTGCTCTGCACAGAGGGGCTCGGGTCCGAGAGCACCGTGGACGTGCTGAGGGATGACGACGACGAGCTAGCCGCCGCGTTCCGCCGCCAGGTGGAGACACGCGACGACGCGGACGTGGTCGACGCGAACCAGGAGGAGAAGGAGAACCAGCGGCCTCCGCCGTCGTTCCCGCCCCCGATACGGTCGATCAGCGTGCGCGGCGGGAAGCCGAGCGTGTGCTTCCGGTCGTTCCGTGCGGAGGGCAGGTTCGTGCTGGTGGAGGTTGTCATCCCCGGGAAGGAGCTCCTGCGGGCGTCGCGCGAGGGCGGTCGGCTCAGGCTGCAGTTCGCCGGCGCCACCGCACACGCGTAGACCAAGACAGGACAACACGATGTCTGTGACGAGACTGGAAACACTGGCTGGGTCATGCAAGAACACAGGACACAGGATAATCATCTTGCTGCGTCTACGACGCACATATTGTATCGTATATATATCGGGGTGTAAATTTGACTTTTTGAGAGTACTACTATCAACGAATTCATAATCTTTTTGGCATCATGACTCGTTGGATGGCATGCCGCCATTGTAATGTGAGAGTTAAAAAGCATGGCGACGCACAAAGGAATGCTTTTCTCTAAGAAAAAGGGGATGCTTTCCTTTCGGGATCCTTAAATCTGAAGTTTTTCATTTCTTTTCTTAGGTCTTCCTTAGTTTGTAGAGTACATATGAATTTTCACTAGTGCAATTAACGTCATCGCATACGGTTAAAATCCCCCATTGCTCACACGGTCACGAACATCGCGCACGATGATGTGCGATAGGGGTACATCACACACGCTACAAGATAAATAAGTGCGATAAGGTTCCAGAATACAGACAGTTTGGCAAAAGCAATCGTATACGATGATTAAGAGGGTGTTTGTTTTCAGAGATTTATTGGCTTAGGGACTTAAAAAAATCTCTATAAATCCCATCTAAACCAAACAGGAGGGACTTATAGGGACTTAAAGTGTGCATTTGGGACTTATGAAATAAGACTCTCAAGGAGAGACTTATAGGGACTTATAACTGTAACGTGGTCTTTTAGTCCGTGTTAAGCCCCAGAAACCAAACAGGTAGGGACTTTTTAGAGCATCTCCAGCCGTTGGCCTCCTAGGAGGGGCTAAAAATCGCCTCCTGGGGGTGCACCGGCGCTAAACAGCGCACTGGGGGCGTGATGCCCCCCAGTCGCGGCGCCCACGTTTTTTTTTTGAAAAAGTCAAATACGGCGTAAACACGGCTCAATTTTATCGCAAACATCAGCGAGTTCGTTCAAATTTAAACATATTTTATAAAAAAAAGAAAAAAACTAGCACGGGCTGCCCCCGCCGTCTCCATCGCCGCTCCTCACCGTCTACCTCGCCGCTCGCCGCCCGCCTTTTCAGTTCTACATGCCAAGGAGGCGGTAGAACCGCGTGTAGTCGCCGCCGCCGCCGTCGTCGTCGTCGTCTCCGCCGCCGCCGTCCCTGCTGCATCCCTCCCCCGGTTGGCGCGGCGGGTTGGACGGCCCGGGGGCGTCGTCGTCATCGTCGCTGTCGAGGACGACGATGTCGTGCTCGTCCTCGCGCCCACGCTTGCGGGCGGCGATCTCCTCCAGGGCCCGGGTCTGCCGGGTCATCTCCGTCCGGAGGTAGTCGTCCCGCGCCCACCGCAGGGCGTCCTCGTCGGAGAAGCCGCGCCGGGCTATCTCCTCGTACTCCGCGGGGAGGCCGGGCTCCGGCTTGGGCTCGACGAGGACGAAGCGGCCGGTGGGGGGGGGGGGAGTCGCCGATGCGGACGCCGGAGCTGCGGGTGCGCGCGCTGACAGGCGTGTCCTGGGGCTCCGTCTTGACGGGGTGGAGGTAGGGAGAGCCCGACGAGCGGCCGGACGAGGAGGAAGACGCCCCGGGCCGCTCCATGCGCCTCGGCGTCCAGGAGCTTCCACGGCGGCGTGAGAAGGACGGGGGAGCGGGGTACTTGAGGCGCGGCGTGTTGCCGCCCTCGATGTACTCGAGGACGGCCTTCAACGTGCGGCCGGGCACGCCCCACCATCGGCGCCGGCCATCGGAGTTGAGCCTGCCGGAGGGCACGACGCCGTTGGTGGCCTCGAGCTGCTGGGCGGGGCGGCGGAAGTAGGGCTCCCAGAGCGGGCTGTCAGGGACGTATCGTGGCCTCTCCCTCGCCGCCCGCGGCAGGGACGCGCGAATACGTGCAATCTCCGCACGCCGCGCCGCCCCGGTGGGTGGTGGTGGCACCGGCACGCCGCCGGCGCTGATCCTCCAAGCCCCGGGCACCCGCATGTCCGGCGGGACTGGGTACTCGGCCTCGAAAAGGAGACGAGCCTCGTCCTCGTGAAGATGGCGGCGCCCGAAGTCATTCGTCGCCGCGCCGTTGCCTGGAAAGCGCTCGGCCATTTTTCTGAATTGGAGACGGCGAGAAGAGGAAGGGGGGAGAAATGGGCGCGTCGGCGGTGGAGTGTCTGTGCGTGCCTCCGGCGCGCTGGTGGTCGGCTTATATAGGCGGAGGCGCCGCGTGGTAGGCTTGGCCAGCACGTTACGCGTGGCTTGATGGCGTGGCGGCCGAGGGGACGCGCGTTGCCCGGCCTTCACTGCGCCGTCCGTGAGGCATCAATGGAGGCTGACCGGCGCGGCAGCGCGCGCAGCGCGCAGCTTTGACATTGATTCGCCGCTGGAAACGAGGCGATGAAGCGGCGAGAAGAGAGTCGAGTCGCTGACATGGCTGGCCCGTGGCTCTTCGCGCCAAAAAAGATTCGCCCGACGCCCCCGAGCGAACCTCAGCGCGCAGGGTTCGGGTTGGGTCCGCCGGCGTCAATTTCGGCCCGAGCCGGCGAAAACTGGGCCTTGAGGACGCGACTGGACCGATTTTTTGACGCCGGCGGCCGAAAAATCGTCTGGGATGCCTTTTTAAGGGCACGGCTGGAGATGCTTTTAGGGACTTGAGATTTATAAGTTGAGACTAAAAAAAGTCTTAAAACTTATGAACCAAATATGGCCTGAATCTATCACACACATGATTTTAGTTGTAACCGTTTGTCATACATCCAATGTCCCAATGTTTCATCCGTGGAGATTGTGTGTGATGATAGGTCTATCACACACCCTATACCCTCGCGCAAAGTTTGAGATGTACCCAAGACCGAAGACGGTTCACGAATAGGAACATGTATGATAAGGGGCCTATCACGTTGAATATCCATTTTTGAATCCAAGCTCATCTCATGTCGATGAATGGTAAAATAAATAAATAATCTGTTTGATGAGGACATCTCAGGTTCACCTAGTTTGTCATCTTTTTTTATGATAAAACTCAGCTCTTAAATGGAGCCGCTACAAAGAAGACTTGGGTCCGATGACAAAGAGTCATGCCAAACAAATAGAACAAGAGGTGGACGCACTCCTAGCTGATCATAATTCAACTATCCATGAGAAATTTATAATGCCTAAATATTGTGTGCTGATTTTGTTTAGGTACAATGTTGACGACAACCAACAACTTTCAATGTTGGCGACCAAATTAAGGCATACGCTCCCATCCTTATTAGCGTTTTGAATCTATTTGGTATTCCGTCCAACCAATGACCAAAAATATTGGCAACACTTATGAGCGGATATAAATTTGACGCTATTTGGATGACTGACCACGTAGAACGTGCAAATTTGCATTGAAAAAAGAGGTGTTTGATTGTATCGCCATGAGTACAGAAACAACACTTCTTACTCCCTGGCCAGTTGTGCCGTGCGAGGTTGTCTTTAGTTAATACAACCCCCCTATGAATATAGCACATGAAGATTTTCACTTTTAGTGGAAACTTGGACTTCCAAATTTTCTTGTTATTACTCATTGGTATCTCAGAATGCATGAGTGCACAATACATAGAGTCTACTATGAAAGACCCTGATGTAGTAAGGTTCCAGCAAAATACATCCCTGCCTTGTGTCAGGTTAATTGAATCCAACCGGGATAAGAGATTATGCCATGACACTAGACGGGGGCCGATCAAGTCCCGCCTGAACGAAATATTCGGCGGGGAGGAACTGAGCACGTGCGCAATAGTATTATTATTATTATCGCGAGCAATGTTATATAAGGTTGGATATTTTTCTCTAAGGCTGGCATTTCCTAGCTAGATATCTTTCCAGAAATGAATCTCCGACCCATCCTTTATCGTGAAAGACCCAAAGCAAAAGAGATGTTTTTTTGTCACCATTAGGCCAGCCCAAAAGTGTGAGTCACCAGGTTTTCAATATGTCCAAGACACCGCCTTTTGGCTAGATACTTGCTGCGCAACATGGTTTGCCAAACACCATCCTCAGTAAGAAGTTTGAACAACCATTTACTGAGCAGGGCCTCATTCTTGACTTGCAGATCATGAATACCAATGCCACCTTGGTCTTTCGGCCTACAAACCATACTCCATTTGGCTAGCCTGTATTTTTTCTTTTCACCATCTCCTTGCCAAAAGAATATGGATCTAAAATAGTCCAGTCTTTCTAGGACCCCTTTTGGAAGTTGGAAGAAAGAAAGCATATAGAGAACCATATTTGTGAGAACGGAGTTAATCAAAACCAGCCGTCCTCCAACTGAGAGCAACTTTCCTTTCCAACTAATCAACCGTTTCTCTAGACGCTCCTCCACATGCTTCCACTCCGCAATGGTGAGACACCAATAATGAACAGGTATTCCCAGGTATTTAATCGTGAATTGGCCATGTGCGCAACCAAAGAGGTTAGCATAATCGGCCGCGGCCTCAACGGCTTCTCCAAAGCAGAACAGTTCACTTTTATGGAAGTTAATTTTGAGACCCGACATTTGCTCAAACGCTGAAAGCAAGAGTTTCAGGTTTTGAGCCTTGTCCAGGTCAGGTTCCATAAAAAGAATTGTGTCGTCGGCATATTGAAAAATAGAGAGGCCACCATCCACAAGATGTGGCACTACTCCTGCAATCTGGCCATCCTGCTTGGCGCGCTCAATCAGAACAACCAACATATTAGCAACAATGTTAAATAACATTGGATACATGGGGCAACCCTGGCATAGTCCTTTTTTGTCTGAAAGTAATGGCCTACATCATCATTGACTTTTATGGCCACACTACCTCCAGTTACAAAATTTTCGATCCATTGGCGCCATTTAGCGGAGAAACCTTTCATTCTTAGGGCCTGTTGGAGGAAAGACCACTTGGCCTTGTCATAGGCTTTTTCAAAGTCAATTTTGAATACCACTCCACTCATGTTTTTTGGTGCATCTCGTGGACAATCTCATGCAGGATTACTACACCATCTAGTATATTCCTTCCTTGCATGAAGGTTGTTTGAGATGGCCGGACAACATGGTCAGCTATTGAGTTTAACCTATTTGTAGCCACTTTGGTGAAAATCTTGAAGCTGGCATTAAGGAGGCATATGGGTCTGAACTGCTGGATCCGTTCAGCCTCCTTAATCTTCGGCAACAAAACAATCTCGCAAAAATTTAGCCTGAATAGGTCAAGTCTATTGGCATGAAGACAATTGAACAACTCCAAAAGGTTGGCCTTTATGATATCCCAGAAATTCTGATAGAATTCTACAGGGAAACCATCAGGGCCTGGAGCTTTGTTGTGTTCCATTTGGAACACTGCTGTTCTCACCTCCTTTTCTGAGAAAGGTGTCATGAGGATATCATTCTCTTCTTCCGTGACTTGTGGAATATCATCTACTTGGGTCTCATCAATGGTGACATTCCCTTCATCTGGCGCCCCAAATAGAGATTTGTAGTAGTTGGTGATATACTTTTTGAGTTCCTCCTGACCTTCGATCCACCCCTCATCCTGTTGGAGACTATGAATACATTTCTTCCTATGTCGACCATTGGCGACTAATTGGAAGTATCTTGTATTACTATCTCCCATTAGGATGAAGTCAGCTTTGGACCTTTGGTAGTATTTGATCTCCTCTTCATGCAAAAGACAAGCAACCTTCTCATTAGATGATTTTTCATTTCAATCTCTTGTTGAGACAAGGTGCGGGTCTCTGCAATTTTGTGAGGTCATCAATGATGGTACTGAGGCGCTGCTTTTCTTTTTTGTATAACCCGTTGGTGTGTTTTTCCCATCCAGAGAGGTGTTGCCTCATGGCCCTTATTCTATAATTCCATCTTTGAATCGGTGTACGACCAAAGGCGGGCCTCTCCCAAACACTCTTGATTATGTCTACAAAACCATCTCGATGCAGCCATCCCAATTCAAATTTGAAAGGATGACGGGCAGAATGGCTCGCTGAATTAGAATCAAGAATGATTGGCGCATGATCCGATAGTGCCTCGATTCTCTCTAGGGCTCACGGTTACCATAGGAAATTTTAACTCCCATTCGGTATCCATGAGTACCCTATCAAGCTTCTCGTACGTTGGCACAGAACGGTTATTAGCCCAAGTGAACTGCCGCCCCGACATAGAGGCCTCCCGAAGATCCAAACTGTCAATCATAGCATTGAATAGGAAAGGCCAACGAGTGTTGAAGTGGTTATTTTTTTCTTCCTGGTACCTAAGGATATTAAAATCCCCTCCAATAAGCATTGGGTGCGGGTTATCCTTAGCCAGGTTTACCAGTTCCCGGAGGAAAGCAGATTTATGCTCATCTTGGGCAGCCCCATAAACTGCGACCAAGCTCCATGTAAAATTATCAACCCATACAAACAAGTTTGAAGAGAACAAGTTTCAACTCTGATGTAAACCATGTTTTGGTGACAAGGGCAACTAGTTACACGTCAAGGAAGAATATCAAGCCATCTGAACACTCTATTGTTGTTTGCACAGTTCCAGAATTTGTCCTAGAACTTGCTGCATCATGCAACACAAATATATGAGTATCCAGCATGCGTGGAAGTACAAAATGGACAACATATGAAGTCTACTTTCATGAAAATTAAATGGGGCGTCATTTGTTGTCCCAAGTCAAAGGATATAAGAGTTTCAATGCAAACTGTCCAGAGCATTAATTGCTGCACGAGGCTCCATGAGTTTGCTCCCTTGACCAGCTGGTTAGCATGAATTTAGGCCCCTCTTTTAGATTGGTTCTACACCTAAGCTAGGAGGGATGTTCCTAGTATAAATACCCCTTCTCCCACTTCAGCCACAACTCTTTGGCAATTTGATTTCAACATAGGTTAGCTAAGTGAAACCAAAATATTGTTTAAGAATTCACTTTCTCCTTAGATCTTGTAATCTTGCCTTGTGAGAGGGTAAACTCACTTTGTGATTTTACAACAGTAGCCGTTGAGGCGCCGATCAGTTCATGCTTACAACTTCGTGCGTGGTTGCGTGGATTAAAAACTAAGAGTGTGGTAGGGCGAATATTTGTTGTTGGTGTTGCATATGCAATAGTTGGCTTCAGTCTGGTCAGGTTACACTAGTTATCCATAACCCGACATCATTGTTGGCTGGGACCGAGGGTTTCCTTTGTACCCTTCAGGTGGTCTTGATTTGTTCCTCAAGCAGATCCTCCATGAAGATCGGGCAACCCCGTATCACTATTTTTTTGCATAAAATATGTTTGAGTGCGTGAGGTTCATGCGAATTTTTAGCTCTTTCGAACATCTGAGTAGCTCTTAGAAAACATTACTCCAAACAGTGCATGAACGATAAACTTTTCGCATACCCCAATTTTTTTCCGGGAGTTTCTCAGATGTCCAAACGAGATGAAATTGGCACAGACCTCATGCACACATACATTTCCTTTCTAGTATATTTTTTATTTTATCGTTCACACAGGAGGAGCTAAGTTCAGGAGCCATTTAGCCGCTCTCCCTATCACACACACACACTATACTCTTGTGCACCATCTGCGATGCGCTGCATACTGCACATGTTTAATAATAGGAAAGTATGTTTTGTGCTATACTTGTCACATACGTTTTGTATGAGTTGAGCGTGTAGGATAAGTGAGCCTATCACACACGCTCTTTAATAACGCATCATTTTCGATGCATATATCATCACACATGTTTGGAGACAATGAAGTATATCTACTCCAGTGGTTAATTGATGTTTGGAGATAGGAAATGTCTATGTTGTACCGGCTCATCACACACATTTACTTTGTATAACCGTGTGTACCATAATGACCAACACAACTAGGGGTTTCCCTATAATTTAATCCCCGCAATTGAACATTCTTCAGATTCAAATTTGAAAGTATGCAACCACATATTCATATCCATGAGACATACACAATTTACGTAACTTCAACCATCATTGCATAATTCAAATCACGGTAGCATATGTTCAAGCATTACACAAGGCACCAAATTAAAGCAAGAACCACTATAGCATTAAAGACGGTAAAGAGAAAGACAAATAACATTCTGGTTGTTGGTGTAGGTGAAGAAGCGGAATACCGCTATTATACCTCCTTCATGCCAAAAACACTCACAACTTTAGTCCAACCCATTTTGATGACTACTCATTTGTCCTTTACCATCTTAAGGAAGACTTCTAGTTCATCATTCACTACAGAAAAACACTTTCGTGATAATACCAACAACCAGAATTTTTGTAGTGTTTTTTTGACTATTCATTATCACGAAAGTGTTTTTTTACTGCACTATCATTCACTACGGTCTGGTCAGGAACTTGTAGACAAGTCATGAAAATCGTCCAAATAGTTCTCGGTTGCACCCCCTGCAGATTATTAATAACATACGTTTTTCATCAAGTTGCTTGGCTTCTTGGTCAGTAGGTCGGGTACGCCCTTGGTGCAAAAAACTAACGACATCACTATGACCTCGGCTGTAGAGACTATATAATATGTTGTAATGCCCATGATGCGGCTATATCTCCCACGTGTCGAGGCATGACTTAGAGGCATAACTGCATTGTGGTTTTGTTGCAAGAAGGGTCATATTCACACAATCCCATGTAATGAACAAGAAAGGGATAAATAGAGTTGGCTTACAATCGCCACGCCACACAAATATCAAATAATTCATACATCATTCAGAGTACACACATAGTCCGACTACGGACAAATCCAAAAGAAAAGAAGATAAGCCCAAATGCTAGATCCACGATCGTCCCAACTGGGTTCGACTACTGATCATTAGGAAACGAAACATAGTAACGACCAAGGTCCTCGTCAAACTCCCACTTGAGTTCGGTAGCATCACATGTACTGGTATCATCGGCACCTGCAATTGTTTGGGTAGTATCTGTGAGTCACGAGGACTCATCAATCTTAAAACCCGCGAGATCAAGACTATTTAAGCTTATGGGTAGGATAAGGTAATGAGGTGGAGTTGCAGCAAGCGCTAAGCAAATATGGTGGCTAACATACGCAAATAAGAGTAAGATGAGAAGCTACTCAACGGACGTGAAGCTAGAAGTGATCCTGTAACTACTTACGTTCAAACATAACCCAAACCATGTTCACTTCCTGGACACCGCCAAAAAGAGACCATCACGGCTACACACGCAGTTGATTCATTTTAATTAAGTCAAGTGTCAAGTTCTCTACAACCGGATATTAACAAATTCCCACCTGCCACATAACCGTGGGCACGGCTCTTGAAAGTTTATACCCTGCAGGGGTGTCCCAACTTAGCCCATCACAAGCTCTCACGATCAACGAAGGATATTCCTTCTCCCGGTAAGACACGATCAGTCTCGGAATCCCGGTTATGAGACATTTCGACAATGGTAAAACAAGACCAGCAAGAACGCCCGATGTGCCGACAAATCCCGATAAGAGTCGCACATATCTCATTCTCAGGGCACACCAGATGGGACAAGCTACAAGTAAAACCATCCCTCAAGTTTCCCTGAGGTGGCCCCACAGGCTGCCCATTTCGGACCAGCACTCAGAGGAGCACTAGCCCGGGTGGGGGGGGGGGGTTAAAATAAAGATGACCCTCGGGTTTACAACCCTAGGGAAAGTTATAGATTGTTAGGAAAAATGTAAAACCAAGGTTGGGCCTTGCTGACGCATTTTTATTCAAAGCGAACTGTCAAGGGGGTCCCATAACCCCAACCGCATAAGAAACGCAAAATCAAGGAACATAACACCAGTATAACGGAAACTAAGGCGGCAAGAGTGGAACAAAACACCGAGCAAAAGGCCAAGCCTTCCACCCCTTGCCAAGTATATAGATGCATTAATTAAATAAGGGATAAAGTGATATCCCAACATATCCATGTTCCAACATGGAACAACCTGCAAGGAACCTGCAACTAGAAATGCTATAAGAGGGGCTGAGCAAAAGCGACAACTTAGCCAAACAACGATTTGCTAGGAAGGTGGGTTAGAGGCTTGACACGGCAATATGGGAGGCATGATATAACAAGTGGTAGGTAGCGCGACATAGCAATAGAACGAACAACTAGCAAGCAAAGATAGAAGTGATATCGAGGGTAATGGTCATCTTGCCTGAGATCCCGCAAGGAAGAAGAATGAGTCCCTGAAGAAGACAAACGGACGTAGTCAAACGAATCCTCACAACTCTAGAACGAAATCAAAGCTAACGAGAGAAGCAAACCAGAAAGAAGCAAGCAACATGGTAAACACACAAGCATAAACATGGCATGATGCACAACCAAGGATGATGCATGTCCGGTTTAAATATGCATGGCATGGCAAAGAGCACAAACAAAACTACAAGTTAAGTGGAGCTCAATATGCAACGAGATGCATATTGACAAAATACCACATCCAATTATTTATCTCTCTCCCGTTTATGTACCCAACAATATTAAATGTTGTTAAACATGGCAAGAGGTGAAGCATAATAAAACTACCTATCTAGGCAAGTTTAAATGAGGCCGGACCAACAAACAACAAGTGCGAAAAAATTCTCATATGCATATTATGAATTTGGTACTGTTGTGCCCTAAACACAATTTTATAGTTGTTAAACATGCAAAGTAGTCTCACCATGTTAAACTATGCATTTTCCACCCCATTTACATATAAAGTTTATTTAAAATGGAGCTACGGTTATTCAGTTATTAAATAAACCATTTTAGTATGTCATTGTGCAAAATAAATACAAACAAAATTTTAAACATTTTTAACATGGATGAAAGCAGCATATTATGAAACTAGATGAAATTCTAGGCATTTTCCATATATAAAGTTTTTACATGTGATGCACAGTTTGTCATTTATGATATGCATGAAGTCTAGATTTTTTTTGAAAATCTATAATTCCTAGAATAAAGTTAAAATCGCTGGAACGGAAAAAAACAAGAATGGGCCGAATCTGGCTGGCCCAACCGTGTACATGAGAGGACACTGGATCTCGGTGCTCACTAGGCCACATGGGCCGGTTGGTGGAGGAGGCCGGGCAGGCCGGATCTGGCATTGGGCCGGCTTGAGCTGGCCTTGGAGGCCGAAGGGGAAGCAGGTGGGGCGCGCTGGTCCTAGCGCGCCTGGCAGCCCACGTAGCTGGCCAGCACGGTTAACGGGCATGGCTTCGCTCATACAGTTGCTCGAAGCATAGGATGGAGTGGTGGCTTCACACGGCTTGGGATTTGGGGACGAGCGTGATAACCCACAAGTATAGGGGATCACAATAGTTTTTGATAAGTAAGAGTGTCGAACCCAACGAGAAGCTAAAGGTAGAACAAATATTCCCTCAAGTTCTATCGACCACCGATACAACTCTACGCACGCTTGACGTTCGCTTTACCTAGAACAAGTATGAAACTAGAAGTACTTTGTAGGTGTTATTGGATAGGTTTGCAAGATAATAAAGAGTCCATAAATAAAAAGTAGGGGCTGTTTAGATAAAGAAACAATAAAGTAAATATAGAGAGTGTGGAAAAGTGGTGGTAGGAGTTGCGGAATTGCCCCTAAGCAATTGACTACTTTACTAGACCGATAGCAAGTATTATGTGGGAGAGGCCATTGCTAGCATGTCATCCCTGACTTGGAATTCTATGCACTTATGATTGGAACTATTAGCAAGCATCCGCAACTACTAATGTTCATTAAGGTAAAACCCAACCATAGCATTAAGATATATTGGTCCCCCTTCAATCCCATATGCATCAATTTCTATGCTAGGTTGAAGCTTCTGTCACTCTTGCCCTCCAATACATAGTCCTATCAACATACAACTAACCCTAGGGTGTGATCCACGCGCGCAATCATATGATGGGCACCAAAGGACAACAACATAACCACAAGCAAATTAAATCAATCAGAGCAATTCATCAACCACCGATAGGACAACGAAAATCTACTCAGACATCATAGGATGGCAACACATCATTGGATAATAATATGAAGCATAAAGCACCATGTTCAAGTAGAGGGTATAGCGGGTTGCGGGAGAGTGGACCGCTGTAGATAGACGCGGGAAGGTGATGGATATGTTGGTGAAGATGGCGGAGGTGTTGGTGTAGATCGCGGTGATGATGATGATGGCCACGGCGGCGTCCCGGCGCCACCGGAGGAGAGGGGGAGAGGGCCCCCCTTCTTCCTCTTCTTCCTTGACCTCCTCCCTAGATGGGAGAAGGGTTTCCCCTCTGGTCCTTGGCCTCCATGGCATGGGACGGGCGAGAGCCCCTCCGAGATTGGATCTATCTCTCTGTTTCTCTCTGGTTCTGCGTTCTCCCCTGGCTCTGTTTCACCATTTCGTATATATATGGAGATTCGTAACTCCGATTGGCCTGAAACCTTCACCATGATTTTTTTTCCGAATATTAGCTTTCTTGCGGCAAAAGAAGAGCGTCAACCGCCTTACGGTGGGTTCACGAGGGTAGGGGGCGTGCCATAGGGGGGGGGCTGCCTCATGACCACCTCGGGCACTGGTTCGCGTTGATTTTCCTTTCGAATTTTCCATATTTTCCAAAAATAAGCTCCGTCCGTTTTTATCCCGTTTGGACTCCGTTTGATATGGATATTCTGCGAAACCAAAAACATGCAACAGACAGGAACTGGCACTGGGCACTGGATTAATATGTTAGTCCCAAAAATAATATAAAAAGTTGCCAAAAAGTATATGAAAGTTGAATAATATTGGCATGGAACAATCAAAAATTATAGATACGATGGAGACGTATCAGAGCGCTTCGACGACGGGTGGCATGCCGGCGGCGGGTAACAACGAGGATGGTCGGAGACGTAGATCTGGGCATCGGGAGCCCATCTCCAGCGGGGCTTGCTGGAGTCGAGGAGGAAGGGATCCAGCGGCGGTGTGCACATGATGCAGAGGAGGTAGACATGGCGCCCGTTCTATTATTCGAAGCAGGGAACGAGCGGGCGCCTTGGCGGGGCGACGGGGTCTTGGCTGGCACTCCAGGAGGCAGCAGGGCGCAGGGGAGGTCCTAGATGCCGGATCTAGCAACTGGGGAGCTCACCGATGGGTGCGCCCATCCATGGCGTCGGGGAAGAGCCTGGGGCGGAGCCATGCCTCGATCTGTTGCAGGCAGAGAGAAGGAAGGTGAGGAACTAGGGAAGAAGAGGAAGGGAGGAGGGAGATGGCAGGGGTAGAACGGCCCGGTGGTGACTTCGGTCGCCAGAGGGAGAAGTGGCTCGGAGACGTGGACGAGCTCCTGGCTCGAGGCAGGGGAGGATGGGGGGTAGGTGGAGCTCGAGGGGAGCTGCTGGTTGGCTTGATGGGGAAAACACCAAAGGAGGAGGCGGCTTAGGTTTGTGGTTTGGATTGGGAGAGGATCCCAAGGAGGAGGAGACAGTGGGCTGGCAGCGGTGGAGGGATGGAACAAGTCCCTAGAAGTTAGGGCCAGACTAATATTATGTACATAAATAGGGGAAATGAGGGGAATTTGGATCACCCGATTAATGACCCACAAATATAGGGGATCTATCATAGTCCTTTCGATAGGTAAGAGTGTCGAACCCAATGAGGAGCAGAAGGAAATGACAAGCGGTTTTCAGTAAGGTATTCTCTGCAAACACTGAAATTATCGGTAACAAATAGTTTTGTGATAAGGTAATTTGTAACGGGTAACAAGTAATAAAAGTAAATAAGGTGCAGCAAGGTGGCCCAATCCTTTTTGTAGCAAAGGACAAGCCTGGACAAACTCTTATATAAAGGAAAGCGCTCCCGAGGACACATGGGAATTATCGTCAAGCTAGTTTTCATCATGCTCGTATGATTCGCGTTCGTTACTTTGATAATTTGATATGTGGGTGGACCGGTGCTTGGGTACTGCCCTTACTTGGACAAGCATCCCACTTATGATTAACCCTCTTGCAAGCATCCACAACCACAAAATAAGTATTAAGGTAAACCTAACCATAGGATGAAACATGTGGATCCAAATCAGCCTCTTACGAAGCAACACATAAACTAGGGTTTAAGCTTCTATCACTCTAGAAACCCATCATCTACTTATTACTTCCCAATGCCTTCCCCTAGGCCCAAATAATGGTGAAATGTCATGTAGCTGACGTTCACATGACACCACTAGAGGAGAGACAACATACATCTCATCAAAACAACGAACGAATACCAAATTCACATGACTACTTATAGCAAGACTTCTCCCATGTCCTCAAGAACAAACGTAACTACTCACAAATCATAGTCATGTTCATAATCAGAGGGGTATTAATATGCATAAAGGATCTGAACATATGGTCTTCCACCAAATAAACCAACAAGCATCAACTACAAGGAGTAATCAACACTACTGGCAACCCACAGGTACCAATCTGAGGTTTTGAGACAAAGATTGGATACAAGAGATGAACGAGGGTTTGAGATGAGATGGTGCTGGTGAAGATGTTGATGGAGATTGACCCCCTTTGGATAGAGGATCGATGGTGATGACGATGGTGATGATTCCCCCCCGGAGGGATGTTTCCCCGGCAGAACAGCTCTGCCGGAGCCCTAGATTGGTTCCGCCAAGGTTCCGCCTCGAGACGGCGGCGCTTCATACCGAAAGCTTCCTTTTGATTTTTCCAGGGCGAAAGACTCCATATAGCAAAAGTTGGGCACTGGAGGCCTGCCAGGGGGCCCATGAGACAGGGGGCGCGCCCAGGGGGGTAGGGCGTGCCCCCACCCTCATGGATGGTGGGTGGCCCCCCTCTGGTGCTTTCTTCGCCCAATATTTTTTATATATTCCAAAACTGACTTCCGTGGAGTTTCAGGACTTTTGGAGTTATGCAGAATAGGTCTCTAATATTTGCTCCTTTTCCAGCCCAGAATTCCAGCTGCCGGCATTCTCGCTCTTCGTGCAAATCTTGTAAAATAAGAGAGAATAGGCATAAGTATTGTGATATAATATGTAATAACAGCCCATAATGCAATAAATATCAATATAAAAGCATGATGAAAAATGGACGTATCAACTCCCCCAAGCTTAGACCCCGCTTGTCCTCAAGCGGAAGCTGATAACGAAAAATATGTCCACATATTTAGAGATAGAGGTTGTCGGTGTCAAAACTGATGGATCTCAGGTAGGGGGTCCCGAACTATGCGTCTAAGGCGGATGGTAACAGGAAGCGGGGGACACGATGTTTACCCAGGTTCGGGCCCTCTTGATGGAGGTAATACCCTACGTCCTGCTTGATTGATCTTGATGATATGAGTATTACAAGAGTTGATCTACCACGAGATCGTAGAGGCTAAACCCTAGAAGCTAGCTTATGGTATGATTGTTGTTGTCCTACGGACTAAACCCTCCGGTTTATATAGACACAGAGGGGGCTAGGGTTACATAGAGTTGGTTACAAGGGAGGAGATCTACATATCCGTATTGCCAAGCTTGCCTTCCATGCCAAGGAGAGTCCTATTCGGACACGGGACGAAGTCTTCAATCTTGTATCTTCATAGTCCAACAGTCTGGCCAAAGGATATAGTCCAGCTGTCCGGAGACCCCCTAATCTAGGACTCCCTCAGTAGCCCCCGAACCAGGCTTCAATGACGATGAGTTCGGCGCGCAGATTTGTCTTCGGCATTGCAAGGCGGGTTCTTCTCCAAATTTTGAATATCTGCTGAGTAGTGTCCGGCTCTCCATAAATGTTGCACTTCTTGGCTTCCGCGACCAATAAGGGCTATCTTCCACGTGTCGAGCGAATGCGAGGAGCCAGGGCATTTTTACATTTGCCACCCTATCCATGTAAGTAAACTGTCTATTAAAGAGACGGCGATTCTTAGATCCATAACACACCATCCTCCCATGGTGAGTATCCATCGAAGCGCGCTCGGAAAAATCCATTCCAACATGGCCGGCCATCGCAGCTCCTCCTCCCGCTCCCGTAGCCCTAAGCCCGGTGACTGCGAGAAGTGTTCCGTCCCGCACAGCCAATTAGTAGAGTTATAGACCCAGGGATTTCTCCCTCCAGCATATATGGTCCCCGTTCAAGCCGGGCTCGCCACCTATAATGGCGGGGAGCAAGCGGAGAGCTTCCCCAATCCCTCCAAGGGGGAGCGGGTATGCCTTGTCCCTTATTTACTAAGGGGACTTGGATTTCCGATCCATCCGTTCCTCCGCGGGCTCTTGGAGTTTTATGGCCTCCAGTTGCATAATTTCACCCCGCTTCCATATTACACATCGCTGGTTATGTTGCTCTTTGTGAGCTATTTCTGGGCTGCGAAGCTCATTTCGAGCTGTGGAAGAGGCTATTCTGCCTTGTGCCCCGCACACAGGAGGGGTCAATATATCAAGTGGGCGGAGCCAAAATATGGTGCATCGCGGGGGCCGAATACCTGTCCGGTACCCCGGAGAAGACGTACGAAGACTGGCCTTCGGAGTGGTTTTACATGGAGGACGTCCCCCTTCCAGATCCTATTCGGATGGGTCTTCCCGAGTTCGATAATGCCCCTTTGAAGAAACGCCAAAGTTGGCGCCCACGGAGCCCTCAGGAGGAAGATAACGGAGAAGTCCTTTACCTGATGGGCCGGATAAAAGTGCTGGCTCAATCAGGACTGACAATAATCGAGGTTATGTCAATATGTATAATGCGGGGGGGGGGGGGTGCAACCACTTCAATATCGAGGGCACCCCATGTGGCGCTTTAACGGGGAAGATGATGCGACCCGCTATGGGCGTTAGGGACCAGACTCAGTTGCTGCTCTAGCAAAAATTCTGTCCGATTTGTTCAAGGGAGAGGAAGAGGAGTTCATCCGTATTAAGCCACGGGATGGATTCTCCATGTACAACCCCCCAAGCTGGGTGAGATGTCACTTTTTACTCCCAACCTTCCCGCATTCTTTGTCATAAATACTCACCTTGCCGTTTCATGGCAGGAACTGCGAAAAGCCGTCAGGGAGGTCAACAGCCCACCTCCACAACCGGAGGACCCTGACCGGGCCCTCGATCCCGGACTCGAAGAGGATCCGGACATATTTTTGGAGCTGATTGACAGGACATTCTATCAATTGAGCTGCGATGATGCCATGGTGGCCATCATAGCCGACTATCCTGGGCTACTCCCTGCATCGCATGTAAGAAAAACCGGAGTCCCAACTTTCGAGAAGGATCCCCTTTTATGCACTTCACCTACCGTACACATATGGTGTTTTACAGGGAAGGCCCTCGGGATGCCATGCCGAACCCGCAGTGACTCGCCAACAAGGGACATCGAAGCCGGGTAGGCTAAAAAGGAAGGTGGTCAGGACTGAGACACCGACGCAGAGGTATGATACAGAACCTTGCTCCATGGTTGTCGTCTTTCTTAAAATATAATGACATCCATGTTTCCTAGTAGGAAAAACGCTCGCCGGACTATATCCGGAGAGGTTGCCGATCACGCCTCCACTAGTCGGGCTCCAGGGCCGGACATAGAGGCGGAAGCTAACACGGGGCGAATGCCGAATGCTCCTCCTACAGAGGATGCGGATAGACTATCCGCTACAAATTCCAAAGTGGAGAGCGTCATGAATCACAGGCGTCGCCGGGCCGTACTTCGTGACACTTGTTTCTCCCAAGAGGCGTTTGATGCCTTCAACTCAGGAGACGCGTACATCCGTGCTGCTCAAAATGGTCTTGCCAGAGCCACGGACCAATATGTAAAGGATATACGGGTAACAAAATCTGACGATTATATATATTAGTAGCCCCTGAGACTTGAAACAGTTGACACAACTGATTTAAGGATCATTATATGTGTAGGTTCTTACAGAGAAGAATACCCAATTGTCTCAAGAGCTGGAGGGGTGCAAAGCCCAGCTACGGGCCGTGGTTGCCGCGTTGAAGGAGTCCGAGAAGACCCCCTCTAGTAACACTTGTTTTCATTGCAAAGAATGACAGGTACCAGATAGTATGCGACATGCATGCAAATCTAACAATAGATGTTGTAGATGACTCCAGAGTGAATCCGGAGGCCGTGCCGGAGAATGTGCAACGTGCTAATCGACAGCTAAATGCTGGCGAGCGCATGCTTATGCGGGTCAGGCAGGAGAAAAATAATCTCCAGGACTCCAATATCCAGCTGGGCATGGAACTGAAAGATGTCCGAGCCCAGCTTGCGGACTCCGTGAAGGAGAATAAGCGGCTTCGACGCGGCATTTTCAGTAAGTGCTTGAGCAAACTTTTGAAAGAGTTCGGCGAAGAAGCCGGCTAACAGATTTATGTCTGCAGGTATGCTGACGGGTCGTCCCGCAGAGAAATGCCCGGGTCTGCGGGTGATCTTCTACCAGAGCTCTCACAACTGCACGAACAAGTTCGACAGGTGATGCAGGGTATTGCCCAAGCCTTGTGGCCATCCGCCTCCCCGCCAGGAGGCATGGGGGAGCTTATGGAGAAGCTCAAGGGAGCGCGGCGGCGCTTCCGATTATGGAAGATATCAGCCTACCGACAAGGTGCAAGGGAAACCTGGGCCATGGTGAAGACGCGATATACCAAAGCTAACCCAAACCACATGACCGAGGTTGGACCTGTGGGGCCTGATGGGAAAGAGATCCCTGTCAGTTTGGTGTATGACCAAGTAGAATTAGCTGCAAAGTATTCCCAACAGGATTGTAGGCTAGACAGCCTGTTGGATGGTATAGAAGAAGAATTTAGTCAGTCTTAGTGACTATGTACTTTAAGTGACATATATAATGTCCCTAGCCGGATTGTAAATCATTTGTCATAGCGGACCTTTTCGCTTCGACCTCTGGACCCGATAGTCCGGAGTGTATCTGAATACCCGCTCGGTTATGTAAAAACCGGGGTATGCATGGAAACCAGGCGTAGGGGTCATAAGTGCTTGAACAGACAAGTACCCAACTAGCTATGTTATATTACATGGATAGTAAGAAACATCTTCCATGAAGAATAGTTCCGTTAAGGGTTCCTTTCCCTGGGTACGTGATACGTCCATTTTGCATCATGCTTTTATATCAATATTTATTGCATTATGGGCTATTATTACACATTATGTCACAATACTTATGCCTATTCTCTCTTATTTTACAAGGTTTACATAAAGAGGGAGAATGCCGGCAGCTGGGATTCTGGGATGGAAAAGGAGCAAATATTAGAGACCTATTCTGCACAGCTCCAAAAGTCCTGAAACTTCACGGAACATGTTTTCCAAATATATAAAAGATACTGAGAGCAAGAACTTCACCAGGGGGGCCACACCCTGCCCATGAGGGTGGGGGCGCACCCTACACCCTGGGCTCGCCCCCTACCTCGTGGGCCCCTGGTGGCCCTCCGGTGACCATCTTCTGCTATATGGAGTCTTTTGATGGAAAAAAATCATAAGCCATCTTCTCGGACGAAACTCCGCCGCCATGAGGCGGAACCTTGGCGGAACCAATCTAGGGCTCTGGCGGAGCTGTTCTGCCAAGGAAACTTCCCTCCCGGAGGGGGAAATCATCGCCATCGTCATCACCAATGCTCCTCTCATCGGGAGAGGGCAATCTCCATCAACATCTTCATCAGCACCATCTCATCTCAAAACCCTAGTTCATCTCTTGTATCCAATTCTTGTCTCCAAGTCCGGGATTGGTGCTAGTAGGTTGCTAGTAGTGTTAATTACTCCTTGTAGTTGATGCTAGTTGGTTTAATTGGTGGAAGATCTTATGTTCAGATCCTATATGCATATTAATACCCCTCTGATTATGAACATGTTTATGCTTTGTGAGTAGTTACTTTTTTTCCTGAGGACATGGGAGAAGTCTTTCTATTAGTAGTCATATGAATTTGGTATTCGTTCGGTATTCTGATGAGATGTATGTTGTCTCTCCTCTAGTGGTATTATGTGAACGTCGACTACATGACACTTCACCATTATTTGGGCCTAAAGGAAGGCATTGGGGAGTAATAAGTAGATGATGGGTTGCTAGAGTGAGAGAAGCTTAAACCTTAGTTTATGCGTTGCTTTGTAAGGGGCTGATTTGGATCCATATGTTTCATGCTATGGTTAGGTTTACCTTAATACTTTTGTTGTAGTTGCGGATGCTTGCAATAGAGGTTAATCATAAGTGGGATGCTTGTCCAATAAGGGCACTACCCAAGCACCGGTCCACCCACATACCAAATTATCAAAGTACCGAACGCGAATCATATGAACGTGATGAAAACTAGCTTGACGATATTCCCATGTGTCCTCGGGAGCGCTTTACATCTTACAAGAGTTTGTCCAGGCTTGTCCTTTGCTACAAAAAGGATTGGGACACCTTGATGCACCTTATTTACTTTTGTTACTTGTTGCTCGTTACAAATTATCTTATCACAAAACTATCTGTTACCACTTATTTCAGTACTTGTAGAGAATACCTTGCTGGAAACCGCTTATCATTTCCTTCTGCTCCTCGTTGGGTTCGACACTCTTACTTATCGAAAGGACTATGATAGATCCCCTATACTTGTGGGTCATCAAGACTCTTTTCTGGCGCCGTTGCCGGGGAGTGAAGCGCCTTTGGTAGGTGGAATTTGGTAAGGAAAAATTTATATAGTGTGCTGAAATTTACTGTCACTTGTTACCATGGAAAGTAATCCTCTGAGGGGCTTGTTCGGGGTAGCTTCACCCCGACCATTAGAGCAAAGAGTTGCTCCTCAACCTACTGAACCTACTGAAAATGAAAATGCTTGCTTTGAAGTTCCTTTGGGTATGATAGAAAAACTGCTAGCTAATCCTTTTTTAGGAGATGGAACAAAACATCCTGATGAACATCTGATATATGTGGATGAAGTTTGTGGATTATTTAAGCTTGTAGGTGTACCCGGAGATGTTGTTAAGAAGAATGTCTTCCCTTTATCTTTGAGGGGAGATGCATCGACATGGTATAGGCTATGTGATGATATGAGGTCTTGGAATTACAAACGATTGAAATTGGAATTTCATCAGAAGTTGTATCCTATGCATCTTGTTCATCGTGATTGCAATTATATATATAATTTTTGGCCTCGCGAAGGAGAAAACATCGCTCAAGCTTGGGGGAGGCTTAAATCAATGTTATATTCATGCCCCAATCATGAGCTCTCAATAGAAATGATTATTCAAAATTTTTATGCTCGGCTTTCTGGTAACAATCGCACCATGCTTGATACTTCTTGTGCCGGCTCTTTTATGATGAAGACTATTGAATTCAAATGGGATTTATTGGAAAGAATTAAACGCAACTCTGAAGATTGGGACCTCGACAATGGTAAGGAGTCAGGTATGACACCTAGTTTTGATTGTGTTAAATCTTTTATGGATACCGATATTTTTCGTAAATTTAGCACTAAATATGGACTTGACTCTGAGATGGTAGCTTCTTTCTGTGAATCTTTTGCTGCTTATGTTGATCTCCTCAAGGAGAAGTGGTTTAAATATCATCCTCCCATAGAAGTAAAAGTAGCTGCACCTATTAAAGTTGAAGAAAAGACTATCACTTATAATGATCCTATTGTTCCTACTTCTTATGTTGAGAACCCACCTTTCCCTGTTAGGATAAAGGATCATGCTAAAGCTTCAACTGTGGTTCGTAAAAGCAATATTAAAACATATAGACCTCCTGAGCAAGTTAAAGTTGAACCTAATATTGCTATCGTTAAAGATCTCTTGTCTGATAATATTGATGGGCATGCTATTTATTTTTGTGATGAAACTGCTAGAATTGCTAAACCCCGTGATAAAGATAAACCTAGACCTGTGGTAGGCATGCCTGTTATTTCTGTTAAAATAGGAGATCATTGTTATCATGGCTTATGTGATATGGGTGCTAGTGCTAGTGCAATACCTATCAGCCTTTATAGAGAAATTATGCATGATATTGCACCCATTGAGTTAGAAGATATTGATGTCACAATTAAACTTGCCAATAGAGATACTATTTCACCAATGGGAATTGTTAGAGATGTTGAAGTCTTGTGTGGGAAAACTAAATATCCTGCTGATTTTCTTGTTCTTGGTTCCCCACAAGATAGATTTTCTCCCATTATATTTGGTAGACCCTTCTTGAACACTGTTAATGCTACCATAGATTGCAAAAGGGATGTTGTTACTATCGGTTTAGATGATATGACTCATGAATTTATTTTTTCTAAGTTTAGTAGACAACACCGTGAAGAAGAATTACCTAGTAAGGATGAAATTATTGGTCTTGCTTCTATTGTCGTACCTCCTCCTAGTGATCCTTTAGAACAACACTTGCTAGACCATGAAAATGATATGTTTATGAATGAAAGAAGGGAATTAGATGAAGTATTCTTTAAATAGGAACCTATTCTGAAAAACAATTTACCTGTTGAAATCCTAGGTGATCCTCCTCCACCCAAGGGTGATCCCGTGTCTGAACTTAAACCGCTACCTGATACTCTTAAATATGCTTATCTTGATGAGAAAAAGATATATCCTATTATTATTAGTGCTAACCTTTCAGAGCATGAGGAAGAGAGATTATTTAAAACTCTGAAGAAGCACCGTGCTGCTATTGGGTATACTCTTGATGATCTTAAGGGCATTAGTCCCAGTCTATGTCAACATAAAATTAATTTGGAAGAAGATGCTAAACTAGTTCGTGATCATCAACGCCGGCTGAATCCTAAAATGAAAGTAGTGGTAAGAAAGGAGATACTAAAGCTCCTTGAGGCAGGTATAATTTATCCCGTTGCTGATAGTCAATGGGTAAGCCATGTCCATTGTGTCCCTAAGAAGGGAGGTATTACTATTGTTCCTAATGATAAAGATGAATTGATTCCTCAAAGAATTATTACAGGTTATAGGATGGTAATTGATTTCCACAAATTAAATAAGGCTACTAAAAAGGATCATTACCCCTTACCTTTTATCGATCAAATGCTAGAAAGATTGTCCAAACATGCACATTTTTGCTTTCTAGATGGTTATTCTAGTTTCTCTCAAATACATGTGTCAGCCAAAGATCAATCAAAGACTACTTTTACATGCCCTTTTGGTACTTTTGCTTATAGACGTATGCCTTTTGGTTTATGTAATGCACCTGCTACCTTTCAAAGATGCATGATGGCTATATTCTCTGACTTTTGTGAAAAGATTTGTGAGGTTTTCATGGACGACGTTTCCTTCTATGGATCTTCTTTTGATGATTGCTTGAGCAACCTTGATCGAGTTTTGCAGAGATGTGAAGAAACTAATCTTGTCTTGAATTGGGAAAAGTGCCACTTTATGGTGAATGAAGGTATTGTCTTGGGGCATAAAGTTTCTGAAAGAGGTATTGAAGTTGATAAAGCCAAGGTTGATGCTATTGAAAAGATGCCATGTCCCAAGGACATCAAAGGTATAAGAAGTTCCCTTGGTCATGCCAGTTTTTATAGGAGGTTCATTAAGGACTTCTCAAAAATCTCTCGGCCTCTAACTAATTTATTACAAAAAGATATACCATTTGTCTTTGATGATGATTGTGTAGAAGCATTTGAAATACTTAAGAAAGCATTGATCTCTGCACCTATTGTTCAGCCACCTGATTGGAATTTACCCTTTGAAATTCTGTGTGATGCTAGTGATTATGCCGTAGGTGCTGTTCTAGGACAAAGAGTTGATAAGAAACTAAATGTTATTCAATATGCTAGTAAAACTCTAGACAATGCTCAAAGAAATTATGCTACTACTGAAAAAGAATTCTTAGCAGTTGTATTTGCTTGTGATAAGTTCATACCTTATATTGTTGATTCTAAAGTAACTATTCACATTGATCATGCTGCTATTAAATATCTTATGGAAAAGAAAGATGCTAAACCTAGACTTATTAGATGGGTTCTCTTGCTACGAGAATTTGATTTTCATATTGTTGATAGAAAAGGAGCTGAGAACCCCGTTGCAGACAACTTGTCTAGGTTAGAAAATGTGCTTGATGACCCACTACCTAGTGATGATAGCTTTCCCGATGAGCAATTAAATGTCATAAATGCTTCTCATACTACTCCATGATATGCTGACTATGCTAATTACATTGTTGGTAAGTATATACCACATACTTTCACATACCAGAAAGAGAAAAAGTTCTTCTATGATTTGAGGCATTACTTTTGGAATGACCCACATCTTTATAAAGAAGGAGTATATGGTGTTATTAGACGTTGTGTACCTGAGCATGAACAGGAACAAATCCTACGCAAGTGTCACTCCGAAGCTTATGGAGGACACCATGCTGGAGATAGAAGTGCACATAAGGTACTGCAATCTGGTTTTTATTGGCCTACTCTCTTCAAGGATGCCCGTAAGTTTGTCTTATCTTGTGATGTCAAAGAATTGGTAATATTAGTAGACGTCAAGAAATGCCTATGAATTATTCACTTGTTATTGAACCATTTGATGTTTGGGGCTTTGACTATATGGGACCTTTTCCTTCTTCTAATGGTTATACACATATTTTAGTTGCTGTTGATTACGTTACTAAGTGGGTAGAAGCTATTCCAACTAGTAGTGCTGATCATAACACTTCTATTAAAATGCTTAAAGAAGTTATTTTTCCAAGATTTGGACTCCCTAGATATTTAATGACTGATGGTGGTTCACATTTTATTCATGGTGCCTTCCGTAAAATGCTTGCTAAATATGATGTTAATCATAGAATTGCATCTCCTTATCACCCTCAGTCTAGTGGTCAAGTAGAATTGAGTAATAGAGAACTCAAATTAATTTTGCAAAAGACAGTTAATAGGTCTAGAAAAGAATTGGTCCAAGAAACTTGATGATGCATTATGGGCCTATAGAACTGCATAAAAAATCCTATGGGTATGTCTCCGTATAAAATGGTCTACGGAAAAGCATGTCACTTACCTATCGAACTAGAACACAAGGCTTATTGGGCTATTAAAGAACTTAACTATGATTTTAAACTTGCCGGTGAGAAGAGGTTATTTGATATTAGCTCACTTGATGAATGGAGAACCCAAGCCTACAAAAATGCCAAGTTGTTTAAAGAAAAAGTTAAAAGATGGCATGACAAAAGGGTACAAAAGCGTGAGTTTAATGTAGGTGATTATGTATTGCTATACAACTTTCGTTTAAGATTCTTTGCAGGAAAAATTCTCTCTAAATGGGAAGGTCCTTACGTTATTGAGGAGGTTTACCATTCCGGTGCCATAAAAATCAACAACTTCGAAGGCACAAATCCGAAGGTGGTGAACGGTCAAAGAATCAAACACTATATCTCAGGTAATCCCATAAATGTTGAAACCAATGTTATTGAAACCGTAACCCCAGAGGAATACATAAGGGACACTTTCCGGAATGTTTCAGACTCCAAAAAGGAATAGGTATGTGGTACGGTAAGTAAACCGACTCCAAAACAGTTTTTAAGGCAATATTTCTCCGTTTTGGAATATTTAGAAAAATAGAAAAATAAGCAGCAGTCCAGGAAGGACACGAGGGCTCCACGAGGGTGGAGGGCGCGCCCTACCCTACTAGGCGCGCCCCCTACCTCGTGGGCACCTTGTGTGCTCTCCGGACTCCGTTTTCGTACATGACACGTATTTTTGTCGGTAAAAATTCATTATATAATCTCCCGGGGGTTTTGACTCCCGTATCATGCAAAAATCTCCTATCTTTGTTTTGAGCTGTTTTTCTGACAGATCTAGATTATCATGGTGTCTCCAAGTGCTCCCAAGGACAAGTTCTTCGAGAAGGTCATCAACCCTTACCTCACGGAGGTGCAGCGACACCCTCAAACCATTGAGATGTGTGATGGGTTGTTGCACATCCGCGATGCTGAGGGACCAAGGAAGACCGGAAGCACGGAGGCCATGCTCGAGGCATTGGAGCAAGAAGTTTTCAAGTGTCAGGAGATGGTGGAGCGTGGACTTGATTCCAATCACATTATGATCACGGAGTTCATCAACAACCACAAGCTGGATGTCAAGGACATTGGGGAGGCCATCTTCAAGCTTCATGAGAAAATCGAGCACCTCCAAGCCCAGATTTATGACCTGCAAAACCAAAACTGTGAGTATGAATATATATTCAAGAGGATGAGTTTGGCTGCAGATTTAAGGTTTCAGGAGACTCGATCATCCTTCTATGATGGTGAGCCTATGCCCTAGAAGAAGGATGACAAGCCTACGCCATCAACAAAATCACCACCATCTCCATCAACAAAGTAGAATTGAGTATCTAGTATGGGCACTCCACTTGGCAATTGCCAAGCTTGGGGGAGTGCCCCGGTATCGTATCACCATCACTTTTATCTTTACCATTTTTCTTAGTTCGATCCTTTTGGTAATATCTTGATCTAGTAGAATAAAAGTTCTTAGTGTGATCTAGTTGTGAGTTTTGCTTTATTATCCTTCTATGTAATCGAGCATGTGAGCTATATAATAAAGATTAGTGTTGAGTCAAGGGCTTGATTATTTTGCCATGATCCTAAGTGAATAAAAGAAAAGAGAAAGAAATAAAAAGAAACAAAGAGATCATGTGAGTCTTATGGAGAGTAATGAGCTCACATAGAAAAAGTATGATGAATAAAAGTTGTTGAGAGTTGACAAGCATAGTTTTGGTCATCGTTGCAATTAATAGGAAGTGATAAAGAAAGAGAGGTATTCACATATAAATATACTATATTGGACATCTTTTATGATTGTGAGCACTCATTAAAATATGACATGCTAAAGAGTTGACAATGGACAAGGAAGACAACGTAATGGGTTATGTTTTCTTACATCTGAGATGAATTATATTGTCTTGGATCTTCCAACATGACGAGCTTACCTTTCCCCCTCATGCTAGCCAAATTCATTGGACCAAGTAGAGATACTACTTGTGCTTCCAAATACCCTTAAACCAGTCTTGCCATAAGAGTCCACCATATCTACCTATGGATTGAGTAAGATCCATCAAGTAAGTTGTCATCGGTGCAAGCAATAAAAATTGCTCTCTAAATATGTATGATTGATTGGTGTGGAGGAAATAAGCTTTATACGATCGTGTGATATGGAAATAATAAAAGCGACAAACTGCATAATAAAGGTCCATATCACAAGTGGCAATATAAAGTGACGTTCTTTCGCATTAAGATTTTGAGCATCCAACCATAAAAGCGCATGACAACCTCTGCTTCCCTCTGCGAAGGGCCTATCTTTTACTTTTATCTCCTATATTGCATAAGAGTCATGGTGATTTTCACCCTTCCTTTTTACACTTTATCCTTTGGCAAGCACAATATGTTGGAAAGATCCTGGTATATATAGCTAATTGGATGTGAGTTTTCATGAACTATTACTGTTGACATTACCCTTGAGGTAAAACGTTGGAAGGCAAAACTATAAGCCCCTATCTTTCTCCGTGTCCGATTAAAACTCCATACCCATAAGTATTGCGTGAGTGTCAACAATTGTGAAAGACTATATGATAGTTGAGTATGTGGACTTGCTGAAAAGCTCTTATACATTGACTCTTTCCTATGTTATGATAAATTGCAATTGCTTCAATGACTGAGATTATAGTTTGTCAGTTTTCAATGAAGTTTACGATTCATACTTGATATTGTGATTGAATTATTACTCTAGCATTAGAGATTATATGACAAGAATTATATAAGTTGCTGTTCTAAGAATTATCATGATGCCCTCATGTCCGTATTTTATTTTTATCGACACCTCTATCTCTAAACATGTGGACATATTTTTCGATTTCGGCTTTTCGCTTGAGGACAAGCGAGGTCTAAGCTTGGGGGAGTTGATACGTCCATTTTGCATCATGCTTTTATATCAATATTTATTGCATTATTGGCTGTTATTACACATTATGTCACAATACTTATGCATATTCTCTCTTATTTTACAAGGTTTACATAAAGAGGGAGAATGCCGACAGCTGGGATTCTGGCTGGAAAAGGAGAAAATATTAGAGACCTATTCTGCACAGCTCCAAAAGTCTTGAAACTTCACGGAAGATATTTTCCAAATATATAAAAAATACTGAGAGCAAGAACTTCACCAGGGGGCCACACACTGCCCACGAGGGTGGGGGGCGCACCCTACCCCCCTGGGTGCGCCCTCTACCTCATGGGCCCCATGGTGGCCCTCCGGTGACCATCTTCTACTATATGGAGTATTTTGATGGGAAAAAAATCATAAGTCATCTTCTAGGACGAAACTCCGCCGCCACGAGGCGGAACCTTGGCGGAACCAATATAGGGCTCTAGCGGAGCTGTTTTGCCGGGGAAACTTCCCTCCTAGAGGGGGAAATCATCGCCATCGTCATCACCAACGCTTCTCTCATCGGGAGAGGGCAATCTCCATCAACATCTTCATCAGCACCATCTCATCTCAAAACCCTAGTTCATCTCTTGTATCCAATTCTTGTCTCCAAGTCCGGGATTGGTGCTAGTAGGTTGCTAGTAGTGTTAACTAGATCATGTTGACGCGCGTTGCCGCGCCCGTTCATTTTTGTAATGGATTAATTAAAATATCCGTAAATACATGATGTTACCAAACACGAATGTTGAATTTGCATAACTTGATTCATACATTTGGGTTTGTGGTTGTAGTGTGGAAGCGAAGATTGGGCGCACATTGCCATGCCACAACCATCCATTGTTAGACGTATATGAGAAATGTGGATGAATTAAATTCCTTTGAAATTCCAACATTCATTCATGGTATGAGATTGAAAAGAATAAACACACATATAGTCATAAAAAAGATGATCTGATACTTGAACTCTTGCCAGAGCATTGCGCTAGTAAATAAAGCTTCAAAAAATGTGAGGAAGATCATATGAAGCCTTCCTCGGCAACCACATTATTGGAAAAAAAACATAGGAAAACATTAAAAAAATCTGAAGGATTACCTTGATATTTCTAAGTGACATGGCGCAATTTTCTTTCAGGCGTTATTTCTTCAGATTTTCTTAAGAAATATCCTTTCTTTAATTAGTAGCCATCTTTAGCACAAGAGTGACCTGGCTGGTTCTTGTTTCTGAAGTCCTAAGAAAAACAATGGACAGTTGAAGTGGAGTTTTCAACTTCGGTTTGGTGCATGTATGACTTAATGCTTCACAGCAACATGTACTCAGAAAAAATGTTCAGTTAATCTTCTGCATTGTTAGGCTTCAAACTAAATGCTGGATTCATGAGATACATTAGGCAATCGTTTAGTTAGCATGCATAAGATACCTGAATAGGGAGGTAGATCACGGAGAGCAGGGCAGGAACTGCAGTGTGCAGTTATGCTGTTTGGTGTCCATTAAGATTCTGAGGCGAGACTGAGGAGAGACGGAGGATGGCAGTGGATTGATAATGCCACCGGCGAGCTCTGAGACAAAGCACAACCAGAGAGAAGCAGTTGTTGCCATTCTCACCCTTCCATTACCGCACTCCTGCTTGCACCTTGCATCCCCGACACCAAGCGATCGATTCAGGGCGACATCCTCTTTGGGGATGTCTTTACCCTGGCAACATCAGGCACCATCGACTGTCTCCGTTCGGCTTCGCCGGGCCAATCAACATGAGCCCCAATGGCTGCCGTACCACCGTTGCCGTTGGTAGAGGGGGCGTCGGACTGTCGCTTGGCGGGGTCGTCAATGAGCTCCTCACGCAGGAGCCGTCTCCGTGAGTTTGCGAAGCCATCATGAGCAATCGCCATCACCTCTTGTCGCTCCGCGAGCAATGCCCGCCGCTCTCGAGCAATTTGCGCCCGACACGGCAAAGGAATCCAATTTGCATTTTTTAGGGCGAGAATGCGCTTTGCTGCCGGTGCGAGCTGAGCGGGGCAGATAATGTTACCAGCCCAACATAAGCCCAGTTAACCACAACTCTACTAAATCAATCTCCGGAGCAGCGGCCCAAGAGATGATGGGCTACAGCATGAGGAGATGTGAGGCAAAATCTGTACCGCTCGTTAAAGGATCCAATGGATGTCGAACAAAATCACTGTGGTGGCTTGGTGGTCGCTCTGTTATACTGTTTCTCAATTACTCCTTGTAGTTGATGCTAGTTGGTTTAATTGGTGGAAGATCATATGTTCAGATCCTATATGCATATTAATACCCCTATGATTATGAACATGTTTATGCTTTGTGAGTAGTTACTTTTGTTCCCGAGGACATGGGAGAAGTCTTGCTATTAGTAGTCATGTGAATTTGGTATTCGTTCGATATTTTGATGAGATGTATGTTGTCTCTCCTCTAGTGGTGTTATGTGAACGTCGACTACATGACACTTCACCTTTATTTGGGCCTATAGGAAGGCATTGGGGAGTAATAAGTAGATGATGGGTTGCTAGAGTGACAGAAGCTTAAACCCTAGTTTATGCGTTGCTTCGTAAGGGGCTGATTTGGATCCATATGTTTCATGCTATGGTTAGGTTTACCTTAATACTTTTGTTGTAGTTGCGGATGCTTGCAATAGAGGTTAATCATAAGTGGGATGCTTGTCCAAGTAAGGGCAGTACCCAAGCACCGGTCCACCCACATACCAAATTATCAAAGTACCGAATGCGAATCATATGAACGTGATGAAAACTAGCTTGACGATATTCCCATGCGTCCTCGGGAGCGCTTTACATCTTATAAGAGTTTGTCCAGGCTTGTCCTTTGCTACAAAAAGGATTGGGCCACCTTGCTGCACCTTATTTACTTTTGATACTTGTTGCTCGTTACAAATTATCTTATCACAAAACTATCTGTTACCACTTATTTCAGTACTTGCAGAGAATACCTTGCTGGAAACCGCTTATCATTTCCTTCTGCTCCTCATTGGGTTCGACACTCTTACTTATCGAAAGGACTACGATAGATCCCCTATAGTTGTGGGTCATCAGTACGCATGCCCTAATGTGCATGTCCGAACTGCGAAAAGAGACGCAGGCTATAAACATCTGGGGGCATGTATCAAAATAAATAAAAGTCATCTTTTGTTCACCGACCGAATATTCCCTTAAGAACGCTAGCTTTCGGCTTCACCCAGTCTGAGGTACACATCCGGCTGACCCGGCAGTAACAATCACAGAGGTGCTCCCCTTATGACCTCGCCGAATTAACGGGAACGTAGGGCATAAATACAAGAGCCAGGCAACCTAGCTTGGCCAAAACTTAAGTCATATTGATGCATATAATGGCGTAAAAAGGTACATGTGGAAGAATGACACATGTGTGGGGCATAAGGCCCAGAAAAATAGTTATATTAAGCTTCTGTATAAGAAGCCCCCAGGTATAATGAGCGCGGTTAGCGCGTCAAGATTGTGTAGTCAAGACACAAGTTAGCCTTTTAAGGCCTTGAGGAGAAGAAAAAGAAGAGAGAAAGAGAGAAAAGAAAGATAACGGATTTGCAAAAAAAATTGACGGGGGTAAGGATACGAACATAGAGTCCGACACTAGGCGTAGAATCTTCGGAGTCTGGCTGCGTTCCATGGGTTTGGCTTGAGTCGATTGTCCGATGCATCCCGCAGACGGTACGCTCCACCGGTCAGAACCTGGTCAATAATGAAGGGACCTTCCCATTTGGGCTTGAGCTTGTTCTTTTTCTTCTCCGGCAGGCGTAGAACTAGTTCACCAACGTTATAGGTTTTGGCCCGTACTTCTCTGCTTTGATACTTTCGAGCCTGTTGCTGATAGAATGCGGAACGGGCTTTTGCCACGTCGCGCTCCTCCTCCAAGGCGTCCAAACTGTCCTGCCGATCGAGCTCGGCCTCTTTTTCTTCGTACATGCGCACTCGAGGTGAGTCATGAATTATGTCGCAAGGCAGAACCGCCTCTGCGCCGTACACCATAAAAATGGTGTGCATCCGGTAGTGCGATTCGGCGTGGTCCGCGGCCCCAATAGTACAGAGTCGAGCTCCTCTACCTAGTGTGTGTTTGATTCCTTTAAGGACCGCACTAATTTGGGTTTGATGCCGTTCATGATAAGACCATTTGCTCGCTCGACTTGACCGTTAGTTTGCGGGTGATAGACAGAAGCATAATCGAGCTTGATGCCCATGTTGCTGCACCAAAGTTTTATCTCGTCGGCTGTAAAGTTCGTGCCGTTGTCAGTGATGATGCTGTGGGGGATGCCATAACAGTGTACAACCCCAGATATGAAGTCTATCACCGGTTTGGATTCAACCGTTTTAATGGGTTTGGCTTCTATCCATTTGGTGACTTTATCCACCATGACCAGTAAGTATATTTTTTCTTATGGGTTCCCCCTTTAAGGGGTCCGACCATATCAAGCCCCTAGATCGCAAAGGGCCAAGTAATGGGGATTGTTTGGAGAGCGGTAGGCAGAATATGGCTTTGGTTTGCAAAAAGCTGGCAACCGACGCAACGTTGGACCAGATACTATGCATCTGCTCGGGCCGTCGGCCAATAGAAACCTGTACGGAAGGCCTTGCTTACAAGGGCCCGGGCTGCGGCGTGGTGGCCGCCAAGTCCAGCATGGATTTCTGCCAAAAGCTTCCGCCCTTCCTCTTCGGAGATGCACCTTTGAAGGACTTCGGTAGTGCTTTTCTTATAAAGCTCTCCCTCGTGGACCTTGTAGGCTTTAGATCGCCGCACTATGCAGCGTGCCTCATTTTGGTCCTCGGGTAGTTCCTGCCTGGTTAGGTAGGCCAGGAATGGTTCTGTCCATGGGGCGATGACGGCCATTATCACGTGGGATGAAGGTGTTATTTCGATGGCAGAGCCTCCGATTGTGTCAGAGTGTTCGGTATCTGGTGTTGTGGCCGGGTCCGGAATATTGTTACCGGTGTCCCCTTCCCATACCACGGATCGCTTAAACAGCCTTTCCAAGAAGATGTTAGGTGGGACAGGATCGCGCTTAGCGCCGATACGGTCGAGGATATCCGCCGCCTGATTGTTTTCCTGAGCCACATGGTGGAATTCAAGCCCCTCGAACCGAGCTGAAATTTTGAGGACGGCGTTGCGATATGCCGCCATTTTCGGATCCTTGGCATCGAAGTCTCCATTTATTTGAGATATTGCGAGGTTCGAGTCCCCACGCACCTCCAGGCGTTGAATGCCCATGGAAACTGCCATCCGGAGACCGTGTAATAGGGCCTCGTATTCGACTGTGTTGTTGGAGTCTGTGTATAGTATTTGGAGTACGTATTGGACTATATCTCTGGTGGGGGACGTCAAGACGACGCCAGCCCCCAGACCGGCCAGCATTTTAGAGCCGTCAAAGTGCATGATCCAATTGGAGTACACGCCGTACTCTTTAGGGAGTTCGGCTTCTGTCCACTCGGCGACGAAATCGGCCAGTACTTGCGACTTAATGGCTCGCCGTGGTCTATATGTTATGTCGAACGGGAGGAGCTCAATAGCCCATTTGGTAATCCGGCCCATGGCATCGCGGTTGTTTATTATGTCGTTGAGTGGTACTTCTGAGGCCACCATAATTGAACACTCTTGAAAGTAGCGTCGTAATTTCCGGGATGCCATGAATACCGCGTATGCTATCTTTTGATAATGTGGGTACCGTGATTTGTATGGAGTGAGAACAGTGGATACATAATATACCGACTTTTGAAGTGGGAATTTATCTCCGTCCGTGTCTCGTTCGATGACGAGCACTGCGCTTACAACTTGGTGAGTTGGCGCTATATATAACAACATTGGTTCGCCGACATTTGGCGCGGCCAAGATTGGGTTGGTGGCCAGGATGGCTTTCATTTCTTCCAATCCGGCCGTGGCTGCGTCCGTCCACTCGAAGTGTTCGGTGCGCCGAAGAATGCGATAAAGGGGGAGTGCCTTTTCTCCTAATCAGGAGATAAAGCGTCTTAAGGCCGCCACACATCCAGTTACCTTCTGGATTTGCTTGAGGTCAGTTGGGATAGCCAACTGTGACAGGGCTCGGATTTTAGCCAGATTTGCTTCAATTCCTCTACTGGAGACCATGAAGCCCAGGAGCTTTCCGGCGGGTACGCCGAAAACGCATTTTTCTGGATTGAGCTTAATGTCGTATGTTCGGAGATTGTGGAATGTGAGCCTCAAGTCGTCTATTAAGGAGTCGACGTGTCTGGTTTTAACGACCACATCGTCTACGTATGCCTCCACTGTTTTGCCGATCTGCTCTTCCAGACATGTCTGAATCATGCGCTGATATGTTGCGCCGGCTTGTTTGAGCCCGAAGGGCATTATGTTAAAACAGAAGGGGCCATATGGAGTGATAAATGCCGTTGCGGCTTGATCGGACTCCGCCATCTTAATTTGGTGGTAACCGGAGTATGCGTCGAGGAAGCACAATGAGTCGTGTCCTGCGATAGCGTCGATAATTTGATCGATGCGAGGGAGGGGGAAGGGACCTTTGGGCAAGCCTTATTAAGGTCCTTGAAGTCGATGCATAGGCGCCAGGATTTGTCCTTCTTTGGTACCATCACCAGGTTTGCTAGCCAGTCCGGATGTTTTATTTCTCTAATGAATCCGGCCTCCAGTAACTTGGCTAGCTGCTCTCCCATGGCTTGTCTTTTAGGTTCGGAGAAACGCCGAAGAGTCTACTTGACCGGCTTGAATCCTTTTAGAATGTTAAGGCTATGCTCAGCCAACCTGCGTGGGATTCCTGGCATATCTGAAGGATGCTAGGCGAATATGTCCCAATTCTCACGCAGGAACTCCCATAGTGCGGCGTCTATAGCGGGGTTTAACTGTGCCCCGATGGATGCTGTTTTTGTGGGGTCCGTTGGATGGACTTGGAATTTGGCTATTTCATCCGCTCGTTTAAAAGAGGTGGACTTGGATCTTTTGTCGAGTATCACGTCGTCCCTGTCCACTGTGGAGCGCAACGCAGTTAATTCCTCCGCCGCAAGGGCTTTGGATAATGCCTCGAGGGTCAGTGCGGCTGTCTTGTTTTCGGCGCGGAGTGCTATGTCCGGATCACTAGCTAGAGTGATGATTCCATTGGCCCGGGAATTTTGAGCTTCATGTACCCTTAATGTGGTATGGCTTGGAAGATCGTGAATGCCTCATGCCCTAGAAGGGCGTGGTATCCGCTACTGAACGGGGCCACTTGGAATGTAATTTCTTCGGACCTGTAATTCTCCAGAGTGCCGAATACCACATATAGTGTGATTTTCCCAGCGCATCATGCCTCCTGACAGGGGATGATTCCTCGGAAGGTCGTCCTGCTTTGCTCGATACGGCTTCTGCCTATTTCCATTTTTGAAGAGTCTCCTCATAAATGAGGTTTAGTCCGCTGCCGCCGTCCATGAGCACTTTGGTAAGCTGAAAGCCGTCCACAATTGGACTGAGGACCAAGGCGGCTGGTGCTCGGGTTGTTCGGAATTTAGGTTCGTCGCTGGCATTGAAGGTGATAGCCGTGTCGCTCCATGGATTTATTGCTGCCATGTGGCAGACTTCGGCAAGGCTGCGGAGTGCTCGCTTATGCCTATTATTTGAGGCGAAGGTCTCGAAGACCGTCAATACTGTATTGTTATCCATGGGATGGTGCTCTGCGGTGTTTTGAATGAGGAGATCCTCACCGCTCTTGGCCACCTGCAGGAGTACCCAACATGCTCTAAGGCTGTGTGTTGGTATGGTATCCAATTTACTATGAATTTTGCAGGGCCCGTTAAGCCATCCCTCCAATACGGTTCCATGCCATGTAGTGGGCTTTTGCTTCTTTGTAATTGAGTCGGGTGACTTATGAGAGTGCACCCTTTTAGTTCGGACTGGGGGTTTTGTCAGAGCTGGATTATCCCAAAATTTTGTTTGGGTTTTCCAGGCACTTTCCATCACACAATACTTCCGTACTATGGCCGCCAAGTCAGTGAAGTGTTCTATGTCACGGTGACTTATGGCATGGAGGATTCCCTTGTCCGTGCAATTGTTGCAAAAGAAGGAAATTGCGTCTTCCTCGCGACAGTCCTTGACCTTGTTCATTACAAGGAGGAATCTGGCCCAATAGTAATGTACTGTCTCTTGGGGCTCTTGCCTAATGTGTGAAAGATCGTTTATATCTGGGTGGGTGGGTGGATTTAAGTCCAGACCTTGACCCAATCTGAGACCCAGGGGCGGGGGAGTTTCCGATCTAGGAAGTTCGGGCTCTTGGATGTTTCCCCGCAGGTTCGGCATACTGCCTGATTCTAGGTTCAGGGTTAGGGCGATGTCCTCCCGTGGACGGGTATCCGGCTCGGAGAGCTCGGGAATCCGGACATAGTTCGTCCTCAGGATAGAGGAAGATTCTCCGCATTGCTCCTCCACCACCGCTATCTGATGGGTGACCGGCGGAGAGTTAATCTCCCTTTGATCGGGTTTAAGGCCAATCCGATCATAGTCCATAGCTACTCCCAGAGCGGCGATGCGATCCAAGAGCTCGTTCAAAGAGGAGAGCTCCATTGGATCCATCTGCTCGGTGAATTTCGAGACGATGTGGAGGCTATTTTCGATGACCCGAGAAGTCATCGTCGGCACAGCGGCCGAGCGGGCGGTCATGACGAAGCCGCCTGGAGGGAGTGTTTGGCCTACAGCCAGGGCTCCCCCAGAGGTGATGTTGTTCTTGACAACGAGACGAGCCATCCCTCCTTATGATGACGACATAGTGGAACTCTCAATGAAAGCACCAATGTCGGTGTCAAAACCGGCGGATCTCGGGTAGGGGGTCCCGAACTGTTCGTCTAAGGCGGATGGTAACAGGAAGCGGGGGACACGATGTTTACCTAGGTTCGGGCCCTCTTGATGGAGGTAATACCCTACGTCATGCTTGATTGATTTTGATGATATGAGTATTACAAGAGTTGATCTACCACGAGATCGTAGAGGCTAAACCCTAGAAGCTAGCCTATGGTATGATTGTTGTTGTCCTACAGACTAAACCCTCCGGTTTATATAGACACCGGAGGGGGCTAGGGTTACACAGAGTCAGTTACAAGGGAGGATATCTACATATTCGTATTGCCAAGATTGCCTTCCATGCCAAGGAGAGTCCTATCCGGACACGGGACGAAGTCTTCAATCTTGTATCTTCATAGTCCAACAGTCCGGCCAAAGGATATAGTCCGGCTGTCCGGAGACACCCTAATCCAGGACTCCCTCAGAGGTGTCGGTAAAATAAAATACAGACATGAGGGCATCATGACCATTCTTAGAACAACAACATATATATATTGTCATATGATTTCTTATGACAAAGTAACAATTTATTCACAATGTCAAGTATGAATCAGAAACTTCATTGAAAACTAACAAACTATAATCTCGGCCATTGGAGCAATTGCAATTTATCATAACATCAGAAAGACTCAATATAAGAGATTTTCAGCAAGTCCACATACTCAACTGTCATTTAGTCTTTCACAATTGTTAACACTCATGCAATACTTATGGGTATGAAGTTTTAATCGGACACAGAGAAAGATAGGGGCTTATAGTTTTGCCTCCCAACCTTTTACCTCAAGGGTAATGTCAACAATAATAGTTTATGAAAACCCACATCCAATTAGCTATATATATCAGGATCTTTCCAACACAGTGCTTGCCAAAGGATAAAATGTAAAAAGGAAAGGTGAAGATCACCATGACTCTTGTATAAAGTATAAAACAAAAATAAAAGATAGGCCCTTCGCAGAGAGAAGCAGAGGTTGTCATGTGTTTTTATGATTGGATGCACGAAATCTTAATGCAAAAGAAGGTCACTTTATATTGCCACTTGTGATATGGACCTTTATTATGCAGTCCGTCGCTTTTATTTCTTCCACATCACAAGATCGTACAAAGCTTATTTTCTCGACACTAATAGATCATACATATTTAGAAAGCAATTTTTGTTGCTTGCAACAATGACAACTTACTTGAAGGATCTTACTCAATCCACAGGTAGATATGGTGGACTCTCATGGCAAAACTGGGTTTAAGGATATTTGGAAGCACAAGTAGTATCTCTACTTGGTGCAAATAATTTGGCTAGCATGAAGGGGAAAGGCAAGCCCAACATGTTGGATGATCCATGAAAATATAATTTATTTCGGATGTAAGAAAACATAACCCATTACGTTGTCTTCCTTGTCCAACATCAACCTTTTAGCATGTCATATTTTAATGAGTGCTCACAATCATAAAAGATGTCCAAGATAGTATATTTATATGTGAAAACCTCTCTTTCTTTATTACTTCCTATTAATTGCAACGATGACTAAAACTATGCTTGTCAATTCTCAACAAATTTTATTCATGATACTCTTTATATGTGAAGTCATTACTCTCCATAAGATAAATATGATCTCTTTATTTCTTTTTATTCTTTCTCTTTTTTTCTCAAGATCATAGCAAGATAACCAAGCCCTTGACTCAAAACTAATATTTATTATATACAGCTCACGGACTCGATTACATAGAAGGATCATAAAGCAAAACTCAAAACTAAATCATATTAAAACTTTATTCTACTAGATCAAGATATTACCAAAAGGATCAAACTAAGAAAAATGGTAGAGATAAAAGTGTGATGGTGATACGATACCGGGGCACCTCCCCCAAGTTTGGCAGTTGCCAAGGGGAGTGCCCATACCCATGTATTTATGTCTCTTTCTTCGGAGGTGAAGGAGATGGTGATGATGATGACAATTGTGCCTTCAGCCTTTCCACATTGTAGTTGAGAAGAGCGATCTCCTCCTTTAAATCATCGACCTCCGATTCTAGCTTCAAGATCTTGTCACATTAATCTCCTTTGCTTTTCTACCGAAAACGAGAAGGAATAGATCGGTTGTTAGACATTTTAGCCCTCTTAGGGAGACTAGACTTCTTGAACTTCACGTGCATATCCCCAGGTTGAGGTGGAGGAACATCCTCCTCCTCCGAACTTGAATCATTGATCCTCCTCAAATGAGCATCCTCCTCATCATCCGTAGTTCGACCACAAGGAGATAGGTCCCCATAAGTCTTTGGGTCAGCAATGAGATGTGAGACATAGCTCTCTCCGCCAGAGTCTTGAGATGACATCTTGCTCTAAATTTGCTGCAGAAACAGCTCGAAACAAAAACAAGAGATATTTGCATGGTACGGTGGTCAAAACCTTCAGGAGATTATATAATGAATTTTTACCGACCAAAAGAAGTATCGTGCAAGAAAATAGAGTCCGGAGGGCACACGAGGTGCCCACGAGGTAGGGGGCGCGCCTAGGGGGGTAGGGCGTGCCCTCCACCCTCGTGGACGCCTCGTGTCCTTTTCGGACTACTTCTAATTTTCCTACTTTCTTAAATATTCCAAAATGGACAAAAATTGCTATTAGAACTATTTTGGAGCCGGTTTACTTACCGTACCACATACCTCTTCCTTTTCGGAGGCTGAAACATTCTGGAAGGTGTCCCTTATATACTCCTGCGGGGTTACGGTTTCAATAACATTAGTTTCAACATTTATGGTATTACCTGAGATATAATGTTTGATTCTTTGACCGTTCACCACCCTCAGATTTGTGCCTTCGAAGTTGTTGATTTTCATGGCACCGAAACGATAGACCTCCTCGATAACGTAAGGACTTTCCCATTTAGAGAGGAGTTTTCCTGCAAAAAATCTTAAAAGAGAGTTGTATACCAATACATAATCACCTACATTAAACTCACGTTTTTGTATCCTTTTGTCATGCCATCCTTTAACTTTTTCTTTAAACAGTTTGGCATTTTCATAGGCCAGGGTTCTCCACTCATCAAGTGAGCTAATGTCAAATAGTCTCTTCTCACCGGCAAGTTTGAAATCATAATTGAGCTCTTTAGTGGCCCAATATGCTTTATGTTCTAGTTCGAGAGGTAAGTGACATGCTTTTCCATAAACCATCTTATACGGAGACATACCCATAGGATTTTTATATGCAGTTCTATAGGCCCATAATGCATCATCAAGTTTCTTGGACCAATTCTTTCTAGATCTATTAATAGTCTTTTGCAAAATTAATTTAATCTCTCTATTGCTCAGTTCTACTTGGATACTAGACCGTGGGTGATATGGAGATGCAATTCTATGATTAACATCATACTTAGCAAGCATTTTACGAATAGCACCATGAATAAAGTGTGAACCACCATTAGTCATTAAGTATCTAGGAAAAATAACTTCTTTAAGCATCTTAATAGAGGTGTTATGATTAGCACTACTAGTTGGAATAGCTTCTACCCACTTAGTAACGTAATCAACATCAACTAAAATATGTGTATACCCATTAGAGGAAGGAAATGGTCCCATATAATCAAAGCCCAAATATCAAATGGTTCGATAACAAGTGAATAATTCATAGGCATTTCTTGACGTCTACTGATATTACCAATTCTTTGACATTCATCACAAGACTAGACAAACTTATGGGCATCCTTGAAGAGAGCAGGCCAATAAAAACCGGATTGCAATACCTTATGTGCAGTTCTATCTCCAGCATGGTGTCCTCCATAAGACTTGGAGTGACACTTGCGTAGGATCTTTCCTGTTCATGCTCAGGTACACAACGTCTAATAACACCACCTACTCCTTTATAAAGGTGTGGGTCATCCCAGAAGTAATGTCTTAAATCATAGAAAAACTTTTTCTTTTGCTGATAGGTGAAACTAGGTGGTATAAATTTAGCAACAATGTAATTAGCATAATCAGCATACCATGGAGCAGTACGAGAAGCATTTATGACAGCTATTGTTCATCAGGAAAGCTATCATCAATAATTAGTGGGTCGTCAAGAACATTCTCTAACCTAGATAAGTGTCTGCAATGGGGTTCTCAGCTCCCTTTCTATCAATAATATGCAAATCAAATTCTTGTAGTAGGAGAACCCATCTAATAAGTCCAGGTTTAGCATCTTTCTTTTCCATAAGATCTTTAATAGCAGCATGATCAGTGTGAACAGTTACTTTAGAGTCAACAATGTAAGGTCTGAACTTATCACAGGCAAATACAACTGCTAAAAATACTTTTTCAGTAGTAGCATAATTTCTCTGGGCACTGTCTAGAGTTTTACTAGCATATTGGATAACATTAAATTTCTTATCAACTCTTTGTCCTAGAACAACACCTACAACATAATCACTAGCATCACACATAATTTCAAAGGCTAAATTCCAATCAGGAGGCTGAACAATAGGTACAGAAATCAAGGCTTTCTTAAGTATTTCAAATGCTTCTACAAAATCATCATCAAAGACAAAAGGAACATCTTTTTGTAAAAGATAGTCAGAGGCCTAGAAATTTTTGAGAAGTCTTTAATGAACCTCCTATAAAAACCGGCATGACCAAGGAAACTTCTTATACCTTTAATGACCTTTGGACACGACATATTTTCAATAACATCAACTTTGGCTTTATCAATTTCAATACCTCTTTCAGAAATTTTATGCCCCAAGACAATACCTTCATTCACCATAAAGTGTCACTTTCCCAATTCAAGACAAGATTAGTTTCCTCACATCTCTACAAAACTCGATCAAGGTTGCTTAAGAAATCATCAAAAGAAGTTCCATATACAGAAAAATCATGCATGAAAACCTCAACAATCTTTTCACAAAAGTCAGAGAATATAGCAGTCATACATGTTTGAAAGGTAGCAGGTGCATTAAATAAACCAAAAGGCATACCTCTATAAGCAAAGGTACCAAAAGGGCAAGTAAAGGTGGTCTTTTATTGATCCTCTTTTGACACAGGTATTTGAGAGAAACCAGAATAACTGTCTAGAAAGCAAAAATATGTATGTTTGGATAATCTTTCTAGCATTTGATCAATGGAAGGTAAAGGGTAATGATCCTTTTTAGTAGCTTTATTTAGTTTGCGGAAATAAATTACCATTCTATAACCTGTAACAATTCTTTGTGGGATCAATTCATCTTTACCATTAGGAACAACAGTAATACCTCCCTTCTTCGGGACACAATGGACATGACTTACCCACTGACTATCAGCAACAAGATAAATTATACCTGCCTCCAGAAGATTTAGTATTTCTTTTCTTACCACTTCTTTCATCTTAGGATTTAACCGTCATTGGTGATCAACAACCGGTTTAGCGTATTTCTCCAATTTTATTTTGTGCTGGCATAGAGTGGGACTAATGCCCTTAAGATCATCAAGAGTATATCCAGTAGCAGCACGGTGCTTCTTCAGAGTTTTCAATAATTTCTCTTCTTCTTGCTTTGAAAGGTTAGCACTAATAATAACAGGATATATCTTATTTTCATCAAGATAATCATGTTTAAGAGTATTAGGTAATGGTTTAAGCTCAAACAAAATCACCCTTGGGTGGAGGAGGATCCCCTAGAATTTTGACAGGCAAGTTGTGTTTCAAAATAGGTCCCTGTTTAAAAAACACTTCATCTATTTCCCTTCTTTCATTCATAAACATATCATTTTCATGGTCTAGCAAATATTTTTCTAAAGGATCATTAGGAGGGATATTAATAAAAGCAAGACCAATAATTTCATCTTTACTAGGAAATTCTTTATCATGGGGTTTTCTACGAAATTTAGCAAAATTAAAATCATGAGACATATCCCGTAAACCAACAGAAACAATATCCTTTTTGCAGTCTATATTAGCATTAACAGTATTCAAGAAGGGTCTACCAAATATAATGGGACAAAAGTTATCTTGTGGGGAAGCAAGAACAAGAAAATCAGTAGGATATTTAATTTTCCCACACAAGACTTCAACATCTCTAACAATCCCAATCGGTGAGATAGTATCTCTATTGGCAAGCTTAATAGTAACATTAATATCTTCTATCTCAGTAGGTGCAATATCATGCATAATTTCTTCATATAAGGTATAAGGTATTGCACTGACACTAGCACCCATATCACATAAGCCAAGATAATAGTGATCTCCTATTTTAACAGAAACAACAGGCATGCCAACAACAAGTCTATGTTTATCTTTAGTATCAGGTTTAGCAATTCTAGCAGCTTCATCACAAAAGTAAATAACATGCCCATCAATATTATCAACCAAGAGATCTTTAACCATAGCAATACTAGGTTCAACTTTAATTTGCTCAGAGGGTTTGGGTGTTCTAATATTACTTTTGTTGACCACAGTTGAAGCTTTAGCATGATCCTTTATTCTAAGAGGGAAACATGGTTTCTCAATATAAGCGGTAGGAACAATAGGATCAACATTATAAGTGATAGTCTTTTCTTCAACTTTAAGGTTCAACTACTTTTACTTCAATGGGAGGATGATATTAAAACCACTTCTACTTAGGGAGATCAACATGAGTAGCAAAGGATTCATAGAAAAATGCTACTATATCAGAGTCAAGTCCATATTTAGTGCTAAATTCACGAAAAGCATCGGTATCCATAAAAGATTTAACACAATCGTGTTATACCTGACTTCTTACCTTCATCGAGTTCCCAATCTTCAGAGTTGCATTTAATTCTTTCCAATAAATCCCATCTGAATTCAATAGTATTCATCATAAAAGAACCAGTATAAGAAGTGTCAAGCATGGAGCGATTATTGAGAGAAAGCCGAGCATAATTTTTTTGAATAATAATTTCTCTTGAGAGCTCATGATTGGGGCATGAATATAACATTGACTTAAGCCTCCCCCAAGCTTGAGCGACGCTTTCTCCTTCGCGAGGCCAAAAGTTATATATATAATTACGATCATGATGAACCAGATGCATAGGATAAAACTTCTGATGAAATTCCAATTTCAATCGGTTGTACTTCCATGATCCAATATCATCGCATAGCCTAAACCATGTCAATGCCTTTCCCTTCAAAGATAAAGGGAATACCTTCTTCTTGATAACATCATCGGGCATACCTGCAAGCTTAAATAATCCACAAACTTCATCCACATAGATTAGGTGCAAATCGGGATGCAATGTTCCATCTCCTGTAAAGGATTAGCTAGCAATTTCTCTATCATACCCGAATGAATTTCAAAGTAAACAATTTCAGTAGGTTTAGTAGGTTGAGGAGAAACTCTTTACTCTACTAGTCGGGGTGGAGATACCCCAAAAAAGCCCCTCAAAGGATTGTTTTCCATAGTAACAAGTGACAGTAAATTTCAGCACACTATATAATTTTTTCCTTACCAAATTCCACTTACCAAAGGCGCTTCACTCCCCGACAACGGTGCCAGAAAAGAGTCTTGATGAATGTCGATGTCAAAACCGGCGGATCTCGGGTAGGGGGTCCCGAACTATGTGTCTAGGATCGATGGTAACAGGAGATGAGGGACACGATGTTTACCCAGGTTCGGGCCCTCTCTATGGAGGTAATACCCTACTTCCTGCTTCATTGATCTTGATGAATATGAGTATTACAAGAGTTGATCTACCATGAGATCGTAATGGCTAAACCCTAGAAGCCTAGCCTGTATGACTATGGTAATGAATATATATCCTTTCCGGACTAATCCTCTGGTTTATATAGACATCGGGGGGGGGGGGGTCTAGGGTTTACATAGAGTCGGTTACATAAGAAGGAATCTTCATCTTCGATCGCCAAGCTTGCCTTCCACGCTAAGGAGGGTCCAATCCGGACATGGGTATAGTCTTCGGCCTTCATGTCTTCACAACCCATCAGTCCGGCCCATGGATAACAGGCCGGGCGCCCGAGGACCCCTTAGTCCAGGACTCCCTTAGTAGCCCCTGAACCTGGCTTCAATGACAAGGAGTCCGACGCGCAGATTGTCTTCGGCATTGCAAGGCGGGTTCCTTTCTATTCGAACTTCAAGATGGTCTTCGGATGCGATGATAGTATCCGGACCTGTCACACACACCATACATAACCGCAGAGAGAATATATTTTTACACGAGTCTAATCTGCTGACAGCTTTTTACAACATGGCATCACGTCCGCCCGGTCACAATTCCCAACCGCTTTCACGTTTCGACGCCCCACGTCCCGAGACGTGGTTGTCATTGGCACGTCTTGCCAAAGCAAAGATCGTGTCCCCTTATCGCGGGATTCTCATCAATGCGGGCATGGGTAACCTAATCATGCCGTTTATACAGCCTTGGGAATAGGCGAATCTTAAGGCGAGTGAGGAGGCATTTAATATTCGTTGCCTTTATAAGGGGATAAGGATTCCCTCTTCCTCTCTCATGCCCTCTCTCTTTCTCCGCCTTTCCAATCTCGAGCTCCAGCACCCAAGTTCTCATCTCCTTTCCACTCAAGCAACCATGTCCGGATCCGGAGGTCAAGGCAAGTGGATGGTCTCCTCCGTCAAGGAGGAGGACATTACTGAGCTTCGGGCAGCCGGATACTTGGCGAAGGAGATCACTCACCGCCTGCCGACCGAGGGACAAGTCGTCCCCACGCCAAAGCCCACCGAGAGGGTAGTGTTCATCCCCCATTTCCTCCACGGGCTAGGGTTTCCACTCCACCCTTCTATCCGCGGGCTGATGTATTATTATGGGATAGATTTCCACGATCTGTCACCAAATTCCTTCCTCAACATCCCAGCGTTTATCGTCGTGTGTGAGGCCTTCCTCCGCATCCAACCCCACTTCGGGCTGTGGCTCAAAGTCTTTAACGTGAAGCCGAAGGTGGTGGATGGCCAGCACGCAAAGTGCGGAGGAGCCATGTTGAGCAAGCTATCCAACGTCTCCTGGCCCAAAGGTACTTTTGTGTACACAGTAAAGGAGTGGCAGCAGCAGTGATTCTACATCACAGAACCTCGCGACACCACTTGGGCCGCAGCTGCTGAATTCCGCTCCGGCGCTCCCATGCGACTCACCTCCTGGGTCAAGAAGAGTCCGGACTGGTGTTCGCCTGACGAACTGATAGCGCTGCAGACGCGCGTTCAAAGCATGGTAACCAAGAACGTCAAGCTTGTTGATGTGATCCAGGTGATGCTAATTTGCCGGATCCTTCCATGCCAGCGCCGAAACTGCCCTCTGTGGGAGTTCAACCCGAAGAAGCACCAGACCCTGGTGAGGCTCTTCGAGACTACTCACGAAGGTGCATGGAAGTTGCTCTTTAAGGGCAACGAGAAACCACCGGCCGCAGATTCAGATCGCGGGCACGGCGCTAAACACCTCGCTAGCGAGGTACGTCTTTTCTGATGCATTCTCCACTTGTTTGTTTCAAGGATGATGCCTGAGCTTTTATTGTTGCTTTTTCAGGACTGGACGGATAGGGCGAAGCGGATCCAGTGTCCGGCTCCGCTGCCCGAAGAACCGGTCATCCCGCGTCTAGCGAAGATGCTGGTGCCGGCGCCTTATAAGGCGCCAAAGAAGAAGGCCAAGAAGAAAGCCAAGGGGGCCAAGAGTGGCCCCCGTTGCAAGGGCACTTTGGACGTGACGTCTGAAGACGACGAAGCTCATTCCTGTGTCCCTGAGGACAATGGAGAGGAAGAGGAGGAGGAGGAAAACAACCCTCCCCCTAAGGAGAGGAAGAAGAAGAGGGCGGCTTCGGCGCATCCGGAGGCGAAAACGACCAAGAAGGGGAAGGGCGTCCCAGCAGTCAACACCATGTGGGACATTGACATCAGTCCGGGACGACACCCCCGCACTAAGCCCCATGCCACATCGTAAGTGACATGGCTCGCTCATGCGCGCATCCAGCCCTTTCTCTTCATTATCTTGACATAGTTAATTGTACTATTGCAGTCCGGCCCGCGACCTTATCCAGCGATCCTCATATGGAGGTTCGTTGGATCCATCGGAGATGGCGAGCATGTCGCCACCGCCTGCTTATTCCCCCGGGGCCAAGGACGACACCGAAGTGTTGTCCCGAAGGACCGCTTCGAACTGGAGAGGAGCCTAGGACGCTATCCGAGAGGCGCCACAAGGCGAGGCCTCCACTGCCGGACACATGGGGGAGCCGATCCCCATGGAGATTGGCAAAGAGGGCCGCATCCAGTTTGGCCCTCGGCCAAATACGATTCTGGAGACCCATGTGGCTCCGGAGTCGGGCGAGCAGTCCCCTTTGAAGGAGGGGGGGTTTGCCGCTTCCATCGGTGGCCCCTGTCCATCCAGGGGCGCCGGATAACCTGATGGAGGCGCTTCGAGGCGCCTCCGTCGTGGACGAGCATTGTGTCCTTATGGGTGCGGTGATCAAGAAGATTCAGTCCACCAAGAGTGGACTGAATGAAGCCTCCAGCAGCCTGTTGATAGGTTTCGAGGTAAGAAAGAGAAAAAACCCCGTGTAGACAGTAGCCTCTAAGACACTGTTCGGTGTTCGGTAAGAAGAACCGGACAGAGGATCAATCTTTTGTTATAGGAGACTAATGTAATATGGATGGATAAGCAGGCGTCGTTGTTGGCCGCAACCTCGCATGCTGCCGAAGTCTCTGAACTTAGGCAGAGGCTGGAGGGGACCGAGAACGAGCTCGGCGAGGTTAAGGTTCGGCTCCAAGAGAAGCAAGGTGAGTGATGACTTGCTGTGTGTTCGGAAAGGATAGGCACTGCATATTGACCGCGGTGTCGTAATATGTGCAGGAGCCACGACCGAGGTCGAGGCCCTAAGGAAGGCCCTGGACGAGGCCGAGGAGAAGGCTGTCCAGCAGCAAGCCGCCCGTAAGAAGCTCAAGGCCTGGGTCAAAGAAGTCCAGCAGGAGCTCCAGGATGCAGTCAAGAAATGCGAAGCCTTGGAGCATGATGCGTCGGTTCAAAGGACCGAACTCGCCAAGGCTCGTCAGAGCGCGGAGACCGCATGGAATGAGGCCCAGGCCGGCCTCTAGGAGATCCAGGAGGCCAAGAAGATCACGGCGGGTAAGGCATTGAAGATGCAAAGCAAGTATGAGGAGAAGCAATACCTTTTACTAACCCAGGTTCGGAGTTCCCCAGGGACTTTTGCGGATTTACCACGCAGTGTATCAAACACCGCGGAGTTCTATCGAGTCGAAGGAGGGAGTTCTACGGAGAAGCTATTCTGGTCGCAGTATGCGGTGCCAGAGCATCCCGTGTCCTTCACCGATCAGCTAAAACAGCTGGTGGAGCTGCATAGGGTGGCCGAACTAGCCATTAAGGATTTGATAATCCAACTATGGCCAGCCGAAGTTATGCCAGGCAGATACTTCAGACTCGTGAGGCGGATGGTGAACGCCTGTCCTCGGCTGGACGTCGTCAAGCGCTCGGCCTGCATTGAAGGTGCGCGCATGGCCTTCGCCCGTTGCAAGATGTGGTGGGCGAAGATGGACGCCGTCGAGGTGACCAGAGGGCCACTGGAGGGCAAGGAGCACCGCACACCCGAATGGTATTTTGCGGATGTCCTGGAGGTGTCTCGCCTTGCGGCAGCACAATGTTCGCAGGACATTGTATTTGAATAAATGTATTCATGTTGCCTTTGCCTTGTATTATGAAAACAAAGCCTGTTTTGTAATGTAATTTTGTTATGCTTTTAATTGTTTCCTCATGTGCGGCCGTGTTGTATGTAATCTGAGGGTTGGCCAGTCGTCGGCTTCTGCCCTCACGTAGGTAGTACGGAGGTGTTCGGGATGGAATCTAAACAATCTTGATCCAATTATATGGTCCTTGAAGGAGTTGTTTAGCGCAACGAACAAGGAAATCAGACTGTACAGCTTAAACGCACTCACTTAGCCATAGGAGTTTTATAATAAAGCGTGGGCGCAGCCCCTGGTTCAAAACAGAGTGCTATCAGCATTTGATCGGGAAGTGCCGATCTTTCGCATAATGCGGAAAAAAATCTCCAACGATTTGTAACCCTCGAACAGCTGACTGGCTCTCGCCATATCATGACAGTCAGTTTTCAGCTTTCTCTACTGAGGCGCTCATCTGGTCAAGGCCAAGGCACAATCGCAGTAGTTCTCCCTTTACTACCCTAGCCAATTTAGCGGAATGTAGGGTAGCAAGCACAGGAGCCGGGCAACCCAACTATTGACCAAAGACATGATTCGGAGCCAATGCATATAATGCTAAATTCGGGGTGCCAAACTTATCTTTAAGGATTGTTCAGACTTTGTTGCCGTATCATGGGGCGATGAGGAGGCCCTGGCAAATATGAAACGTACCAGAGTGTACGATTGCTAGGAAATAAGTAATTTAAAGGAAAACATAAGGAGAACAGAGATAGGATCTGGGGCCCTTGAACTTGGATCATGAACGGTTTCCCTTATAGTTGGGTTAATGCGTCCCAGCACATTGGTACAAAATAATGCAATAAGCAACTGATTATTTGACATGCCGCAATCGAAGGCGAGCTGCGCGTGGGTCCTGAAAACGGTTAGCCTCTAGGGCTTCCCATGTACGCTTGTGCTCCGTGTCAATCCGGTGTGTTTATCCTTTGACAGGATCATTAATCAGGCCATCGAAGGAGGCCCGCATAGGAGAAACCTGAAACAAGGGAAAAGGAGAGAGTAAAGTTATATGTGTGTCCGGGAGCGGTCTAGCCGAACCGTAGATCCAGGGATAGCTTGTGCCTCCGTCGATGCCCATGGAATTTTGAGTGCATAATTATGTACGCGTGGTATGAATGCCACTGCCTCATCGGGATTGGGACGGAGGCCGAATTGCTAATCGAGCTCTTGACGAGCCGCGCTATCCTATTGCAGTGTAGTCCGGACCCTCTTAATGATGTCCAGGGGCTCGGCAGCCAGCCTATGATGCTGCATGAGAAGGCCACTTTTCACCTCTTCTGCTAGGGCGGCGGTGTGCTCCTCTGTCCGGAGGGAGCGCTCAGTATTGCCATTGACTGTTATGACGCCGCATGGACCGGGCATCTTGAGATAAGCATAGTGTGGCACGGCGTTGAATCTAGCAAATGCGGTTCGTCCGAGCAGTGCATGGTAGCCGCCGCGGAAGGGGACAATATCAAAGATTAACTCTTCGCTTCGGAAGTTGTCCGGGGAACCGAAGACCACCTCCAGCATGATTGAGCCCGTACAGCGGGCCTCTACGCCTAGTATGACTCCTTTAAAGGTAGTCTTTGTTGGTTTGATTCGTGAGGGGTTAATGCCCATCTTCCACACTGTGTCCTGATAAAGCAGGTTGAGGCTGCTACCACCGTCCATCAGGACACATGTTAGCTGAAACCCGTCAATAATTGGGTCGAGGACTAGTGCGGCTGAACCGCCATGGCGGATACTGGTTGTGTGATCTCGACGATCGAAGGTGATCGGGAATGACGACCACGGATTGAATTTTGGGGCGACTGGCTCTACCGCGTAGACGTCCCTAAGTGCTCGCTTACGCTCCCTTTTGGGGATGTGTGTAGCGTATATCATGTTCCCCATTTTGACTTGAGGGGGAAATTTCTTTTGCCCCCGGTGTTCGGCTGCCAGGGCTCTTCGTCCTCGTCCTCACTTTGTGATCCCTTTTCTTTGTTTTCGGCATTTAACTTGCCAGCCTGTTTGAAGACCCAACAGTCTCTGTTGGTGTGATTGGCTTGTTTATCTAGGGTACCATGTATCTGGCACAGACGATCGAGTATGCGATCCAGGCTGGATGGTCCCTCACTGTTCCTTTTGTAGGGCTTCTTTCGCTGTCCGGACTTGGAGCCGCTGAATCCGGCATTAACGATGGTGTCATCGGTGTTGTCGCCATTGTTTCGGCATTTGTGTCTATTGCGCCGAAGCTTGCCAGTGCTGTTCTTGGCCTCGGAGGGGGCAGTCTCGCTGGCTGTGTTTTTGCTACGAGATAGCCAGTTGTCCTCACCCGCACAAAAGCGGGCCATGAGTGTCGTAAGGGCTGCCATGGACTTCGGCTTTTCTTGGCCAAGGTGGCGTGCTAGCCATTCATCACGGATGCTGTGTTTAAAGGCCGCTAGGGCTTCGGCATCCAGACAGTCAACGATCTAGTTCTTTTTGGTTAGGAACCTAGTCTAGAATTTTCTGGCTGATTCTCTAGGTTGTTGAACTATGTGGCTTAAGTCATCGGCATCGGGTGGCCGGACATATGTACCTTGGAAGTTGTTAAGGAAGGCTTCTTCCAAGTCCTCCCAGCTGCCCATGGAATTTCCGGGCAGGCTATTTAGCCAGTGTCGAGCTGGCCCTTTAAGCTTTAGTGGGAGGTATTTGATGGCGTGGAGGTCGCCTCCACGAGGCATGTGGATGTGGAGAATAAAGTCCTCAATCCATACAGCGGGATCGGTTGTTCCATCGTATGATTCAATATTGACAGGCTTGAATCCCTCGGGGAATTCATGATCCAGCACCTCATTTGTGAAGAAGAGAGGGTGTGCGACACCGCTATATCGGGTCGCGTCACAACGCACCTCCGATGAAGTCCGTCTGTGGTTATCGGCCCGGGTGTGACTAGGTTTGTCACGTCCGAATAGGTAGCCGTCATCCTGAGTCGGGAAGCGTCCTCGCGATCCGTAGATTGATCTGGTGTGTCCTGCTCTGCTGTTCGGCTCCTGCCGAAGGTCGTACGTATGGTCCAGAGCTGTTTTGTCCCTGTTTTTGCGAGGCAGCGGGGTGGGCTGTTATTCGGCCTGAGTTACCGTTTTATCCCGACCACGGGGTGGTCGGTCTGCCGCACTATCCCGACCACGTGGTGGTCGGTCCGCATTGCGTGAGGGAGGTATGGGATCTGGTGCTTCCTCATCGAACTGAGGTAGCAGTCTGTGCTTTGGGTAACTCTTGGCTGGGTGCTCGAGGCCGTATTCTTCGGCTGCCAGGACATCAATCCACATGTCAATGAGCAGGTCTTGATCAGCTTGGAGCTGCTGCTGCTTCTTCTTCAGGCTTCTTGCAGTGGCTATTAGCTGGCGCTTGAAGCACTCCTGCTCGAGGGGTGCCTCAGGCACAATGAAGTCCTCATTGCCGAGGCTCTCATCATCCTTGGAGACTGGACGATAACTATCATCATCTCGGTCATTGGGCATGGCCTGTTTATCAGGGTTATCTTGCATGTTGTCTTGTTCCTCCTGTTCGGATGCAGCCCCGACAAGGTCTTCATTATTTTCGGCGTCGCCTGGAGTACTATTTTCTCCGGTGCCATTGTCGCCATCTTTTAAGCGACGAGGCTTAGAGCGGCGTTTAAGGCACCGACGCTTGGACTGTGTCTCAGAAGGTTTATTCGCAACTGGATCTCCTTTGTCATCGTCGCTAGCTTTTTTAGGTGTGTCAACCATGTACACATCGTACGAAGAGGTGGCCGTCCAACGTCCAGTAAATGGCGGGTCTTGGCCTTGTTCCTTGTCGGCATCGTCGTCCATACCGTCGATGTCTTCGGAGCCGTAATCAAGCACGTCGGTTAAGTCATCGACAGTGACTATGAAGTGGGTGGCGGGTCGAAAGCGAAATTTCCCATCATCGGCCTCTCGCTCGAACCGAACATAGTTTGGCTGTGAGTCCTTCTCCAAGGACAAATTCTTTAAAGAGTTTAGCACATCACCCAAAGGTGAGTGTTGGAAGATGTCTACGGCGCTAAATTCGAAAATCGATAATCGATCCAGCTCGGTGTCTGCAGGCATAGCTAGTCCAGAACTTATAGCCGGAGACAAGTCCGGAGTTCCATTGACACAAATATTGCAGGGTGTCGGGTCCGTGTGTGGCTCCAGCGCCGCGGACTCTGTGGCCTCAGATGGCACGATCTGCTCCGGTTCTAGGGCCGTTGCAGCAACAGGGACCATTTCCTGGATGTGATCCGATGACAGATTTAAGTCATGTTCATTGGGGCGAGGGGGAGCGATCGTTGCAATCTCAAATCCATTGAAGAAGAAGTCTGCACGGATATCCGTGACGTAGTTCAAGCTTCCAAATCGGACCTGGTGGCCAGGGGCGTAGCTATCGATCTGGTCCAGATGGCCAAGCGAGTTGGCCCGTAGTACAAAGCCGTCGAACACGAAGATCTGTCCGGGGAGGAAAGTTTCTCCTTGGAAAGCGTCACCATAGACGATTGAAGGGGCCATCGAACCTTTCGTCGACGGCACAGTGGAACTCTCAATGAAAGCACCAATGTCGGTGTCAAAACCGGTGGATCTCGGGTAGGGGGTCCCGAACTGTGTGTCTAGGATCGATGGTAACAGGAGACGGGGGACACGATGTTTACCCAGGTTCGGGCCCTCTCTATGGAGGTAATACCCTACTTCCTGCTTGATTGATCTTGATGAATATGAGTATTACAAGAGTTGATCTACCACGAGATCGTAATGGCTAAACCCTCGAAGCCTAGCCTGTATGACTATCGTAATGAATATATATCCTTTCCGGACTAATCCCTCTGGTTTATATAGACACCGGGGGGATCTAGGGTTTACATAGAGCCGGTTACATAAGAAGGAATCTTCATCTTCGGTCGCCAAGCTTGCCTTCCACGCCAAGGAGAGTCCAATCCGGACATGGGTACAGTCTTCGACCTTCATGTCTTCACAGCTCATCAGTCCGACCCATGGATAACAGGCCGGACGCCCAAGGACCCCTTAGTCCAGGACTCCCTCAATGACCCACAAGTATAGGGGATCTATCATAGTCATTTCAATAAGTAAGAGTTTTGAACCCAACGAGGAGCAGAAGGAAATGACAAGCGGTTTTTAGTAAGGTATTCTCTGCAAACACTGAAATTATCGGTAATAGATAGTTTTGTGATAAGGTAATTTGTAACGGGTAACAAGTAATAAAAGTAAATAAGGTGGAGCAAGGTGTCCCAATCCTTTTTGTAGCAAAGGACAAGCCTGGACAAACTCTTATATATCGAAAAGCGCTCCCGAGGACACATGGGAATTATCGTCAAGCTAGTTTTCATCATGCTCATATGATTCGCGTTCGTTACTTTGATAATTTGATATGTGGGTGGACCGGTGCTTGGGTACTGCCCTTACATGGACAAGCATCCCACTTATGATTAACCCCTCTTGCAAGCATCCGCAGCTACAAAAGAAGTATTAAGGTAAACCTAACCATAGAATGAAACATGTGGATCCAAATCAGCCCCTTACGAAGCAACGCATAAAGTAGGGTTTAAGCTTCTGTCATTGTAGCAACCCATCATCTACTTATTACTTCCCAATGCCTTCCCCTAGGCCCAAATAATGGTGAAATGTCATGTAGTCGACGTTCGCATGACACCACTAGAGGAGAGACAACGTACATCTCATCAAAATATCGAACGAATAACAAATTTACATGACTACTTATAGCAAGACTTCTCCCATGTCCTCAGGAACAAACGTAACTACTAACAAATCATATTCATGTTCATAATCAGAGGGGTATTAATATGCATAAAGGATCTGAACATATGATCTTCCACCAAATAAACCAACAAGCATCAACTACAAGGAGTAATCAACACTACTAGCAACCCGCAGGTACCAATATGAGGTTTTGAGACAAAGATTGGATACAAGAGATGAACTAGGGTTTGAGATGAGATGGTGCTGGTGAAAATGTTGGTGGAGATTGACCCTCCCTATGAGAGGATTGATGGTGATGATTTCCCCCTCCTGGAGGGATGTTTCCCCGGCAAAACAGCTCCGCCGGAGCCCTAGATTGGTTCCGCCTCGAGACGGCGGCGCTTCGTCCCGGAAGCTTCCTTCTGATTTTTTCCAGGGTGAAAGACTTCATATAGCAAAAGATGGGCACCGGAGGCCTGCCAGGGGGCCCATGAGACAGGGGGCGCGCCCAAGGGGGTAGGGCGCGCCCCCCACCCTCGTGAATGGTGGGTGGCCCCCCTCTGGTGCTTTCTTCACCCAATATTTTTTATATATTCCAAAACTGACATCCGTGGAGTTCCAGGACTTACGGAGTTGTGCAGAATAGGTCTCTAATATTTGCTCCTTTTTCAGCCCAGAATTCCAGCTGCTGGCATTCTCCCTCTTCATGCAAACCTCGTAAAATAAGAGAGAATATGCATAAGTATTGTGACATAATGTGTAATAACAACCCATAATGCAATAAATATCGATATAAAAGCATGATGCAAAATGGACGTATCACCGATCGAGATCAGACGGTCGAGAAAGAATATACTAGGGGAGTGCAATAACTAAACCGGAGATGATTGGGGAAACTAGGTGTTGCGCGATTTGGTCCCTCCAATCAAAATTGGATGGTCCGAGATAACTAGGTTGGGAAGTCCAAATACGAAAATAGAGATGTTTTAGGGATGTTAGGGGATGATCTGAATGCAACGGTGATGACTGAGTGGTTTAGGTTCGGGGCAGTTTCATACGCGTGCGAGGGGTCTGACAAAAGGTCACAGAGACAAAGGGGTTTGATGGGCTCAGAGGAGAGAGAGAAGAAAGCGTTCTGGTTGAACTGCGAGAAGGTCAACAGAGACAAGAAAGAAGCGACAAATATGAGCGGATGCAAGTTTTTGAAAAATGAAGGCAACGGAGTGCCGATGCAATGTGAATGATGCGATGATGAATGCAACAAACAAATAAATAACAGAGCTGACACGCAAAACATGGAAGGCATATGGAGCGTCGGTCTCGGGTCATCACAACACTCCCCCACTTACTAGAGATCTCGTCCCGAGATCTAAGGATGGCATCGGAGAGAAGCAGAAGAGGAAGAGGTAAGACAAAGTTGCTTCTTTGACAAACTTGTGAAACCACAAACCTTGAGAGGTTGAACAAATTGGAAGAAAGAATATAATGGAGGTGAATGAAGTTGAAAACACTCCGTTAGTAAAGAGGAACAAGGAACATTACGAGAACATTGTAGGTTGAAAGACATGAAATGAGAGCTTCATGAACCAATGGAATATGACCATGCCGGTATAATGAGATAGCCAAGGAACAAGAATGACAGAATTTGGACAACACTCCGGAGAAAAGAGAAAGAAAACTTGATAAGATGAAAAGTAATTGAAGAGATGACACAACTCTCTGGTTAAATGGATAAGCAAATAAAAGAACATGATCTTGGCAAAAAAAACGAGGTGATGGAACAAAGGGAGCAACATCACAATGAATCTGGAACAAAATAATAGAAGCTAGATTGTTGGGATAAAGGGACAGAGAAGAAAATGACAACTTCTAGCACAATTGAATTTGAAAATCATCCGTAGAAAGACGGATTGAACGGAGTTATTGGAAAATAAACAATGAAAAGAACAAGCTTGTTGTGGGCTTATGGAAAACATCTCAAAATTATGAGGTGACAACCGGCCACTAACGGAAACGGTTGAGTGGATTGAGATCAACAAGGAGATGAAAACTCCTTTTACCGAGAGAATAGGAGAAAAATTGGATTATCGATAGGCACCACAATTAGCAACATTCCATAGGGAAGGCTTTAGGTGAAATATTTACCAAGATAACTCCAACGAACAGATTGATAGATTTAAAATACCTCATTCTTGATAACATGTCAATCATGAAACACGAAGGGAAATCATCAAGAATGACATATCACCATCTCAAAAGATAAGGTAGAAAGAATTGCACTTCGAAATGCAAGAAGAAGAATACTTGAGTTCCTCAGAACAAAACATGTGTTGAGCACCATGTTTAATTTTGAGTATAGCTTGGCAGATCATAACTTCGAGAGAAATCTTGATGAACAATTGAAGAATGAAAAGAATCCTTGATGAACCACCATGTTGATCCTCCATGAAGAACTCCGATAACAAAAGGATGATAAAAAGAAAGAGAAGTTGAAAACACAAGGTGAAGCCTTGCGATGATTTAGATGGAGCTTCGTGATGAGATAATGCGGAAAACTTGGAGCTCCGGAAAACAAAACATGAAGCATCTCGAACCGAGAATGTGACATGATGAACAACTCTGGAAAGAAGAAATTAGATGACTTGGATGAAACAATAATAAGAATTACATTATGCGCATCCTTCACCAATTTAAATTGAGGACAAGCAACGGATTTGGCATACTACTTATTCTCGTAGAAAGGATTAAGAGAGATATAGTGCAAACTTGGGAAGGTCTTCAATGAACCACCGGTAGGATTGAAACAATGAATAAATTAATATGAGAACATAGGAAGAGGAATCTTGAACAAACCACCGTAAGAATTGAAAATGAAAGTAGCAAAGGCACAATTCACCGGAAAGAATTAGAAAATGAGCGAAGATACTTGAGTGTATTTAGATACAAGAGAACGAAGAGATGACAAACAGGCTAGATAATACTTGAACGATCCATCGGTAGATTTGGAGAACGAGATTTGAAAGCTGAGAATGAATAACTCTGAGATGATGGGCTCTGGAGAATCAAACTAAAAATACTCCGGAATTGCTCCGGATGGGTAAAAATAATTCTCACAATCGAAAACAATTATGAGAGGATGGTATCAAGCTTGAACTACGCATCTCCAAGAGAAAGGAGCAAGATTTAAGAGAAAATCTTCTTTAGTCTTCAAATGTAGAGAATGACAATGAGAAAAACCACCATGAATTGTTGAGATACTGCTGGAGAATGAAAAACAAAGAGGTTGATACAACAATGAAAAACAATTTGAAATCGATCTTGGAAAACATCTGACTGATGAAAATCATTCTTCTGTCAAACATCGAAAAGAATTTGGGAATAGCTCCGGGAAAATTAGATGAGTCAGGTAAGATCCTGGGAAAAGACCTGTGAGTTAGGGCCCACTCAAAAGATAGACCGTTGCGTGATTTAAAAGAGAGATTGCGTCGGTTGAATTAAATGGCTCAAAAGAGATAACAACCTCGAGATAGCTTGAACAGATTAGGAATGAAAATGCGAATCTTCTAAGATATCTTCAACACTCCGGATACAAGTATTGCAATGTTAATGATCAAGAGATGCTTGGATAAGAACTTCCAACGCGAGAAAGCATTTGAAACGAGGAAAGGGGATATGATCAACACAAAAATCTTGAATTGAATCCACCGAAGAAGAAAAGATAACGGAGAATGATAAACTTGAAGCTCTGTTAGTATCTTCCTGAGAACCACCAGATAAGAACATTGACGGAAAAGAATGGAGAGACTTCCCATCAATAAAAAGGATACTTGATTAAGAAATTTGAGTCCTTGAATAAAATGGGTTGGAGGGAGGGAAAACAAAGGCAACTTGGGGCAGATGGAATGGATATCGTTGAGAAAACTTAGAATTGATCTCACAAATGGGACAAATGATAGGATTAGCCTGGAGAGAAGCACGTCGGTTGGAAAAGAATTGACATGAAAATCTCGATGATCGAAAGGATTAGCACTCCCATAGAAATATGAGAACACCATTTAGAAAAGGTATGGAACCCACATTTGACTTCAAAGCAACTCGAATACCATAACTCAAAACAAAACAAAGGATTTGACTTGCGGAATAAGCCAAAACAAACATATGATAGACCCCATATCGTATCATGTGTCTGTTGGAAAGAATTCCTACGTGATACTTGAGTTCCCACCTATAAACTCCCGAAACTTTCTGGTTATGCAATCTGGTGTTGGTGATACAGGGAGGCACAATATATATCACACAACTAACAAGCCCTACACTCCAACTGTATCCATCCGTCAATACATAACTAAGAAAACTCCGGAAATCGTGTACCTCAACCTTTGAAAAACATCCGTTATACGAGTTATGGCAATATTCCCGAACTACCGCTCCAGTACTGGGTGGCATCGAGGTTATCTCACCAACAACTGCATAAAAGAGATTTTTGATGTCGGCGAGCTCAGCTATTCCAGAACTGCAATGATAAAATTGTGACGACAACACCTCGGAGCTCAACTCCTCGGGACACTGCCACAACCCCTAAATGTTAGGAGGCACCAAGAACAATGTTCTCGTCACAAGAATATCAGAATGATCCCAAGATACCCGCGTGATCCTAATTTTTTTGTGAAATTTGAGGAGAGGAAAGACAAAACATCTACGTTAGGAGGCCTCACCAGAGCGACGAAGGGACTGAGGAGTAAAAGGAATCCTACTCTCCGATATATATAATCCTAAGACTCAAAACATTTTTGTTCTAGACTCAACCACGTCAGCGATTCGATCAAGCAGGGGGGCTCCTAAGTCAGAGATGGCTCTGATTACCAACTTGTAACGCCCACGATGTGGCTATATCTCCCACGTGTCGAGGCACGACTTAGAGGCATAACCGCATTGTGGTTTTGTAGCAAGAAGGGTCATCTTCACACAATCCCATGTAATGAACAAGAAAGGGATAAATAGAGTTGGCTTACAATCGCCATGTCACACAAATATCAAATAATTCATACACCATTCAGAGTACACACATAGTCCGACTACGGACAAATCCAAAAGAAAAGAAGATAACCCCAAATGCTAGATCCCCGATCGTCCCAACTGGGCTCCACTACTGATCATCAGGAAATGAAACATAGTAACGACCAAGGTCTTCACCTGTACTGGTACCATCGGCACCTGCAACTATTTTGGTAGTATTTGTGAGTCACGAGGACTCAGCAATCTTAAAACCCGCGAGATCAAGATTATTTAAGCTTATGGGTAGGATAAGGTAATGAGGTGGAGTTGTAGCAAGCGCTAAGCAAATATGGTGGCTAACATACACAAATAAGAGTAAGATGAGAAGCTACACAACCGACATGAAGCTAGAAGTGATCAAGAAGTGATCCTGTAACTACTTACGTTCAAACATAACCCAAACCGTGTTCACTTCCCAGACACCACCGAAAAGAGACCATCCCAGCTACACACACAGTTGATTCATTTTAATTAAGTCAAGTGTCAAGTTCTCTACAACCGGATATTAAAAAATTCCCATCTGCCACATAATCGTGGGCACGGCTCTCGAAAGTTTATACCCTGTAGGGGTGTCCCAACTTAGCCCATCACAAGCTCTCACGATCAACAAAGGATATTCCTTCTCCCGGAAAGACCCGATCAGTCTCAGAATCCCGGTTACGAGACATTTCGACAATGGTAAAACAAGACTAGCAAGACCGCCTGATGTGCTAACAAATCCCGATAGGAGTCGCACATATCTCATTCTCAGGGCACACCGGATGGGACAAGTTATGAGTAAACCAACCCTCAAGTTTCCCCGAGGTGGCCCCGCAGGCTGCCCGTTTGGGACCAACACTCAGAGGAGCACTGGCCCAGGGGGTTAAAATAAAGATGACCCTCGGGTTTGCAACCCCTAGGGAAAGTTCTAGGTTGTTAGGGAAATGTAAAACCAAGGTTGGGCCTTGTTGGAGGAGTTTTATTCAAAACGAACTGTCAAGGGGGCCCCGTAACCCCAACCGCGTAAGGAACGCAAAATCAAGGAACATAACACCGGTATGACGGAAACTAAGGCGGCAAGAGTGGAACAAAACACCGAGCAAAAGGCTAAGCCTTCCACCCTTAGCCAAGTATATAGATGCATTAATTAAATAAGAGATAAAGTGATATCCCAACATATCCATGTTCCAACATGTAACAACCTGCAAGGCACCTGCAACTAGGAACACTATAAGAGGGGATGAGCAAAAGCGGCAACTTAGCCAAACAACGGTTTGCTAGGAAGGTGGGTTAGAGGCTTGACATGGCAATATGGGAGGCATGATATAACAAGTGGTAGGTAGCGCGACATAGCGATAGAACGAACAACTAGCAAGCAAAGATAGAAGTGATATCGAGGGTAATGGTCATCTTGCCTGAGATCCCGCAAGGAAGAAGAACGAGTCCCTGAAGAAGACAAATGAACATAGTCGAACGAATCCTCACAACTCTGGAACAAAACCGAAGCTAACAAGAGAAGAAAACCGGAAAGAATCAAGCAACATGGTAAACACACAAGCATAAACATGGCCTGATGCACAACCAATGATGATGCATCTCGGGTTTAAATATGCATGGCATGGCAAAGTGCACAAACAAAACTACAAGTTAAGTGGAGCTCAATATGCAACGAGATGCATATTTACAAAACACCACATTCAATTATTTAGCTCTCTCCCGTTTATGTATCCAACAATATTAAATGTTGTTAAACATGGCAAGAGGTGAAGCATAATAAAACTACCTATCTAGGCAAGTTTAAATGAGCCCAGACCAACAAACAACAAGTCCGGAAAAATCCTCATATGCATATTATGAATTTGGTACCGTTATGCCCTAAATACAATTTTAGAGTTGCTAAACATGCAAAGTAGTGTCACCATGTTAAACTATGCATTTTTTCCACCTCATTTACATATAAAGTTTATTTAAAATGGAGCTATGGTTATTTAGTTATTAAATAAACCATTTTAGCATGTCATTGTGCAAAAATAAATGCAAACACCATTTTAAACATTTTTAACATGGATGAAAGCAACATATTATGAAACTAGATGAAATTCTAGGCATTTTCCATACATAAAGTTTTTACATGTGATGCATAGTTTGTGATTTATGATATGCATGAAGTCTAGGGGTTTTTCTGCAAATCTGCAATTCCTGGAATAAAGCTAAAATTGCTGGAACGAAAAAAACAAGAATGGGCCGAATCTGGCTGGCCCAACCGTGTACAGGAGAGGGCACTAGATCTGGGTGCTCACCAGGCCGCATGGGCCAGTTGGTGGAGGATGCCGGGCAGGCCGGATCTGGCATTGCGCCGGCTTGAGCTGGCCTTGGAGGCCAAAGGGGAAGTAGGCGGGGCGCGCTGGGCCTGGCGCACCTGGCAGCTCATGTAGCTGGCCAGCGTGGTCAACGGGCACGACTTCGTTCGTACAGTTGCTCAAAGCAGAGGATGGAGCGGTGGCTTCGCGCGACTTGTGATTTGGGGACGAGCGCTCCAGCGACGGGCGGCGCGCCGACGGCGGGAAACAATGAGGATGGTCGGAGGCGTAGATCTAGGCGTCGGGAGCCCATCTCCGGCGGGGCTTGCTGGAGTCGAGGAGGAAGGGATCCAGTGGCGGAGTGGCATGATGCAGAGGAGGTAGACATGGTGCCCGTTCTATTATTCGAAGCAGGGATTGAGCGGGCGTCTTGGCGGGGCGACGGGGTCTTGGCCGGCACTCCAGGAGGCAGCAGGGCACAGGGGAGGTCCTAGATGCCGGATCAGGCAGCTGGGGAGCTTGCCGATGGTTGCGCCCATCCATGGCGTTGGGGAAGAGCCTGGGGCGGCGCCATGCCTCAATCCGTTGCAAGCAGAGAGAAGGGAGGTGAGGAAATTGGGAAGAAGAGGAAGGGAGGAGGGAGATGGCAGGGGCAGAATGGCCTGGTGGTGACTTTGGTTGCCGGAGGGAGAAGTGGCTCGAGGACGTGGACGAGCTCCAGGCTCAAGGCAGGGAAGGATGGGGTGTAGGTGGAGCTCGATGGAAGCTGCTGGTTGGCCCGATGAGGAAAACGAGGATGGAGGAGGCGGCTTCGGTTGGTGGTTTGGATCTGGAGGGGATCCCAAGGAGGAGGAGGCAGTGGGCGGGCGGCGGTGGAGGGATGGGACAAGTCCCTAGAAGTTAGGGTTAGATTGATATTAGGTACATAAATAAGGGAAATGAGGGGAATTTGGATCACCCGATCGAGATCGGATGGTCGAGAAAGAATAGACTAGGGGAGTGCAATAACTAAACCGAAGATGATTGGGGAAACTAGGTGTTGCACGATTTGGTCCCTCCGATCAAAATCGGACGGTCCAAGATAACTAGGTTGGGAAGTCCAAATAAGAATGCAGAGATGTTTCAGGGATGTTAGGGGATGATATGAATGCAACGGTGATGACTGAGCGGTTCGGGTTTGGGGCAGTTTCGGACGCGTGCGAGGGGTCTGACAAAAGGTCACAGATACAAAAGGGTTTGATGGGCTCAGAGGAGAGAGAGAGAGAGAGAGAGAGAGAGAGAGAAAGAGAGAGAGAGAGAGAAGAGAGCGGTCCGGTTGAACTGAGAGAAGGTCAACAGAGACAAGATAGAAGCGACAACTATAAGCGGATGCAAGTTTTTGAAAAATGACGACAACGGAGTGCCGATGCAATGCGAATGATGCAATGATGAATGCAACAAACAAATAAATAACAGAGCTGACACACAAAACATGGAAGGCATCTAGAGCGCCAGTCTCGAGTTGTCATATATGTACTAACCATACAAGCATCATGTGTTTCTATATAAGGGGCAGACAAAGCAAGAGTGGTGCATAGCGAGGTAAACTGAGCCCGGCTATCATTGCTAGCGAGGGCATTTTGTGGTGGGGACACCCTTTTAGGACCTTATTCAGATATCCTACCCATGGCCCGGACGGTGGTGTACCCAGCTCGGAGTCTATTTCTCTGGAATGGTTTGCTTGCTTGTTGTCTACCCAACTCATGCATAGGTGGGTCTATGGTGGTTCGGTCCTTTTCTGCACGACACGCAAAAATGACCCGCCGTCTCATAGGTTAATGTCGTGCTTTCATATGGTTCGCAAAGGACTGTACACTGCATGTGCTTACTGATCCCATCGTTCCATGCCCTGTCAATTGCATTCTACAAGGCAAATATAAACACAATATGAACGTAGCAACTTGCAGATAGTGTGCGAAAAACATCATTCGAATGGCTCACCTAGGTTCTTGCTTGCATAAGATGATTTGACCCTTTGATGATGATTCGAAACAAAATGTTGTTCATAAGTTGCTTCACTTCTGAGCTCCAGTCGGGTCCTGAGTGTTGTGGTCTGGTCGGACGACGTGTTTTGGGATATCTACCCATCCTTTGACTGCCATGGCACACCGGAAGGTATGTTCTGCCATGTCTGTCCGAGCTTTGAATGCTGTGGATTGGCCAACTGGCGTGTACGCTACACGTGCTTGTTGATTGCACTGTTCCTAGTCCCGTCAATCGTCTGGTCGACTCGCCTGGTTTCCCTACTCGCGCAGCTTCAAGTGGGAGAGCCCAGTTCTGATAGTTTAGCCAAAGAAACACATGTCCAACGATCATCGTTGTGTGGTGTTATCTAATACAAGTCAAGCACAAACGCAATATGAACATAATCACTTGTAGACAATTCATGAAAAACATCCTTCAGATAGCTCGTCTAAGCGATTTTTTTGCCCCCTTACGATGATTCATAAAGTACGTCATTCATAATTTGCTTTGTCGCTTGTCTCTAGTTGCAGGCAAACACTTAACCATCTAAGAAGTAGCCCAACAAGGGTGGAAGCATAGTGGCAGAGCGACCAGTCGTCACACGGTGCATGAGAAAATGCCCGAGACGGTGCACACGAGTAGGGATATCGATTATCAAGTAGGCAGAAATCCAGGGCGAGCGCCCTCGCAAACTTACAACAAGTACAATAGAGTGGCGTGGGCGGGCTATAAGAGATGCCACATTAGATCTATGTCTAGGTGGAGGAGAGAAAAGAGGGGAGAGAAGAGAAGCAGGCTACAAACTTATAGTCGGCTGTACCACGAGTTCCAACACCTTTTGTGAGAGAAAGATGTGGGCCATATATTAATAATATAACGTACTAGTATTCCTAACTATTGTATGAGTGAACTATTAGGTTGGCTACAAATGCCATGACAGCTTCATATAGCCGGTTGTTGGCTATACTATTAACCATGCTCTTAAAAGCACAAGGGAGGGGCAAGCACGCTGATAGGGTAAACCCAGACTCACCACACGCGACCTAGGTGACATTGGACATCATTAAATATCCTATCTAATCATTGATGTCCTTCATGGATGGTACAAAAACTTAGTGAGTCATTCATAAGACATTTTGTTCATAGGTTTCTTTGCTTCATTGCTGCAGTTGGTCGCGTGCACTTTTGGCGGGGACTGTACGCCCGGACCGCGACCGGCTATCTCACCCAAGGGCCATATGGTAATGTACCTGATTCACAGTCTATTTCCCTGAAATTGATTTGCCTCCTTGTTGCCTACCTGGCTCATGCTTTGTGTGCCCTAGTGGTGGGGCTTGTCTCCCAAGGACCGCGACCAGCTAACCCACCAGTCGGTCAGATGGTAATGTACCCGAGTCACAGCCTACTTTTAAAAAATCAGTTTACCTCCTTACCGCCTACCTGATTTGCGCATAGGTGAGGTTGTGGTTGTTCGGTCCTTTTATGTCTGATATGCAAAAGCGACTTATCATCGGTTTGGTTAACATCCTGGTTTTAGGTGGATCTGCTCCATGGTGTCCTGGGTTATTCTTTCTAATGAGTTGCTTACCTTTTAAGTTGCATTCACTATAATCTATTTCATAAAGTTTACTTTCCTTCTTTGTTGCTTATTAATAGTCAGCTAGGGAACCAAACACCCTCGATGGTATGCCACGACCTAATGTTCGTTTGGCATACCAACGCATGGGCTAATGCTGTAGTTGGAGTAGACCCGTCCTCATAGTTGCTTTATCATTGACACAATAGGTCATCTAGTAGTAATAAGGGGGGAGAGGTTGGTGTTAGAAATATGCCCTAGAGGCAATAATAAAATGGTTATTATTATATTTCTTTGTTCATGATAATTGTCTATTGTTCATGCTATAATTGTGTTATCCGAAAATCGTAATACATGTGTGAATACATAGACCACAACACGTCCCTAGTGAGCCTCTAGTTGACTAGCTCGTTGATCAAAAGATAGTCATGGTTTCCTGACTATGGACATTGGATGTCATTGATAACGTGATCACATCATTAGGAGAATGATGTGATGGACAAGACCCAATCCTAAGCATAGCTCAAAGATCATGTAGTTCGTCTGTTGTAGCTTTTCCAAATGTCAAGTATCATTTCCTTAGACCATGAGATTGTGCAACTCCCGGATACCGTAGGAGTGCCTTGGGTGTGCCAAACGTCACAACGTAACTGGGTGACTATAAAGGTACACTACAGGTATCTCCGAAAGTGTCTGTTGGGTTGGCACGAATCGAGACTGGGATTTGTCACTCCGTATGATGGAGAGGTATCTTTGGGCCCACTCGGTAATGCATCATCGTAATGAGCTCAATGTGACCAAGTGGTTGATCACGGGATCATGCATTACGGTACGAGTAAAGTGACTTGCCGGTAATGAGATTGAACGAGGTATTGGGATACCGACGATCGAGTCTCGGGCAAGTAACGTACCGATTGACAAAGGAATTGTATACGAATTGATTGAATCCTTGACATCGTGGTTCATCTGATGAGATCATCATGGAGCATGTGGGAGCCAACATGGGTATCCAGATCCCGCTGTTGGTTATTGATCGGAGAGGCATCTCGGTTATGTCTGCATGTCTCCCGAACCCGTAGGGTCTACACACTTAAGGTTCGGTGACGCTAGGGTTGTAGAGATATTAGTATGCAGTAACCTGAAAGTTGTTAGGAGTCCTGGATGAGATCCCGGACATCACGAGGAGTTCCGAAATGGTCCGGAGGTAAAGATTTATATATAGGAAGTCCAGTTTCGGCCATCGGGAAGGTTTCGGGGGTCGCCGGTATTGTACCGGGACCACCGGAAGGGTCCCGGGGGTCCACCGGGTCGGGCCACCTATCCCGGAGAGCCCCATGGGCTGAGTTGTGAGGGGAACCAGACCCTAGTGGGATGGTGCGCCCCCCCTTGGGCCCCCCCTGCGCCTAGGGTTGGGAAACCCTAGGGGTGGGGGCGCCCCCCACTTGGCTTGGGGGGGGAAGCTACCCCTTGGCCGCCGCCCCCTTGGAGATCCATCACCTAGGGCCGCCCCCCAAGGCCCCTATATAAAGAAAGGGGGAGGGAGGGCAGCCGCACCCCTTGCTCCTGGTGCCTCCCTCTCCCTCCGTAACACCTCTCCTCCCCGCTTGTGATTTGGCGAAGCCCTGCCGGGATCCTGCTACATCCACCACCACGCCGTTGTGCTGCTGGATCTTCATCAACCTCTCCTCCCCCCTTGCTGGATCAAGAAGGAGGAAACGTCTTCCCAACCGTACGTGTGTTGAACGCGGAGGTGCCGCCCGTTCGGCACTAGGTCATCGGTGATTTGGATCACGTCGAGTACGACTCCATCAACCCCGTTCTCTTGAATGCTTCCGTGCGCGATCTACAAGGGTATGTAGATGCACTCCTCTCTCCCTCATTGCTAGATGACTCCATAGATTGATCTTGGTGATGCGTAGAAAATTTTAAAATTCTGCTACTTCCCCAACAGTGGCATCATGAGCTAGGTCTATGCGTAGTTTCTATGCACGAGTAGAACACAAAGTAGTTGTGGGCGTCGATATTGTCAATTATCTTGCCGTTACTAGTCTTATCTTGATTCGGCGGCATTGTGGGATGAAGCGGCCCGGACCGACCTTACACGTACGCTTACGTGAGACTGGTTCCACCGACTGACATGCACTAGTTGCATAAGGTGGCTGGCGGGTGTCTGTCTCTCCCACTTTAGTCGGATCGGATTCGATGAACAGGGTCCTTATGAAGGGTAAATAGAAATTGGCAATTCACGTTGTGGTTTTGGCGTAGGTAAGAAACGTTCTTGCTAGAATCCTATAGCAGCCACGTAAAAACTTGCAACAACAATTAGAGGACGTCTAACTTGTTTTTGCAGCAAGTGTTTTGTGATGTGATATGGCCAAAGGATGTGATGAATGATATATGTGATGTATGAGATGATCATGTTCTTGTAATAGGAATCACGACTTGCATGTCGATGAGTATGACAACCGGCAGGAGCCATAGGAGTTGTCTTAATTTATTTGTGACCTGCGTGTCAACATATAACGTCATGTAATTACTTTACTTTATTGCTAAACCGTTAGCCATAGTATTATAAGTAATAGATGATGAGACAACTTCAAGAAGACACGATGATGGAGATCATGGTGTCATGTCGGTGACAACGATGATCATGGAGCCCCGAAGATGGAGATCAAAAGGAGCAAATGATATTGGCCATATCATGTCACTATTTGATTGCATGTGATGTTTATCATGTTTTACATCTTATTTGCTTAGAACGACGGTAGCTTAAATAAGATGATCCCTCGTAATAATTTCAAGAAAGTGTTCCCCCTAACTGTGTACCGCTGCGAAGGTTTGTTGTTTCGAAGCACCACGTGATGATCGGGTGTGATAGATTCTAACGTTCGAATACAACGGGTGTAAGCCAGATTTACACACGCAATACACTTAGGTTGACTTGACGAGCATAGCATGTACAGACATGGCCTTGGAACACGGAAGACCGAAAGGTCGAGCATGAGTCGTATAGAAGATACGATCAACATGAAGATGTTCACCGATGTTGGCTAGTCCGTCTCACGTGATGATCGGACACGGCCTAGTTAACTCGGATCATGTTTCACTTAGATGACTTTAGGGATGTCTATCTGAGTGGGAGTTCATTGAGTAATTTGATTAGATGAACTTAATTATCATGAACTTAGTCTAAAATCTTTACAATATGTCTTGTAGATCAAATGGCCCACGTTGTCCTCAACTTCAATGCGTTCCTAGAGAAAACCAAGCTGAAAGATGATGGCAACAACTATATGGACTGGGTCCGGAACCTGAGGATCATCCTCATAGCTGCCAAGAAAGATTATGTCCTAGAAGCACCGCTAGGTGACGCACCAATCCCAGATAACCAAGACGTTATGAACGCTTGGCAGTCACGTGCTGATGATTACTCCCTCGTTCAGTGCGGCATGCTTTACAGCTTAGAACCGGGGCTCCAAAAGCGTTTTGAGAGACATGGAGCATATGAGATGTTCGAAGAGCTAAAAATGGTTTTCCAAGCTCACGCCCGGGTCGAGAGATATGAAGTCTCCGACAAGTTCTTCAGTTGTAAGATGGAGGAAAATAGTTCTGTCAGTGAGCACATACTCAAAATGTCTGGGTTGCATAACCGCTTGACTCAGCTGGGAGTTAATCTCCCGGATGACACGGTCATTGACAGAATCCTTCAGGCGCTTCCACCGAGCTACAAGAGCTTTGTGATGAACTTCAATATGCAGGGGATGGAAAAGACCATTCCTGAGGTATATTCAATGCCGAAATCAACAGAGGTGGAAATCAAAAAGGAACATCAAGTGTTGATGGTGAATAAAAGCACTAAGTTCAAGAAAGTCAAGGGTAAGAAGAACTTCAAGAAGGACGGAAAGGGAGTTGCCGCACCCGGTAAGCAAGCTGCCGGGAAGAAGCCAAAGAATGGACCCAAGCCCGAGACTGAGTGTTTTTATTGCAAGGGAAGTGGTCACTGGAAGCGGAACTGCCCCAAATACTTAGCGAACAAGAAGGCCGGCAACACCAAAGGTATATGTGATATACATGTAATTGATGTGTACCTTACCAGTACTCGTAGTAGCTCCTGGGTATTTGATACCAGTGCGGTTGCTCACATTTGTAACTCAAAGCAGGAGCTGCGGAATAAGCGGAGACTGGCGAAGGAGAAGGTGACGATGCGCGTCGGGAATGGTTCCAAGGTCGATGTGATCGCCGTCGGTACGCTACCTCTACATTTACCTACGGGATTAGTTTTAAACCTCAATAATTGTTATTTAGTGCCAGCTTTGAGCATGAACATTGTATCAAGATCTCGTTTAATTCGAGATGGCTACTCATTTAAATCCGAGAATAATGGTTGTTCTATTTATATGAGAGATATGTTTTATGGTCATGCTCCGATGGTGAATGGTTTATTCTTAATGAATCTCGAGCGTAATGTTACACATATTCGTAGTGTGAATACTAAAAGATGTAAGGTTGATAATGATAGTCCCACATACTTGTGGCACTGCCGCCTTGGTCACATAGGTGTCAAACGCATGAAGCAGCTCCATGCAGATGGACTTTTTGAGTCTCTTGATTACGAATCATTTGACACGTGCGAACCATGCCTCATGGGTAAAATGACCAAGATTCCGTTCTCAGGAACAATGGAGCGAGCAACCAACTTATTGGAAATCATACATACTGATGTGTGCGGTCCAATGAGTGTTGAGGCTCGTGATGGCTATCGTTATGTTCTCACCCTCACTGATGACTTGAGTAGATATGGGTATGTCTACTTAATGAAACACAAGTATGAGACCTTTGAAAAGTTTAAGGAATTTCAGAGTGAGGTTGAGAATCAACGTGACAAGAAAATCAAGTTCTTGCGATCAGGTCGTGGGGGAGAATACTTGAGTCACGAATTTGGCACACACTTAAGAAAATGTGGAATAGTTTCACAACTCACGCCGCCTGGAACACCTCAGCGTAATGGTGTGTCCGAACGTCGTAATCGCACTCTATTGGATATGGTGCGACCTATGATGTCTCTTACGGATCTACAACTGTCATTTTGGGGCTATGATTTAGAGACTGCCGCATTCACTTTAAATAGGGCTCCATCAAAATCCATTGAGACGACACCGTATGAATTATGGTTTGGGAAGAAACCTAAGCTGTCGTTTCTAAAAGTTTGGGGATGCGATGCTTATGTCAAGAAACTTCAACCTGAAAAGCTCGAACCCAAATCAGAAAAATGCGTATTCATAGGATACCCTAAAGAAACTATTGGGTATACCTTCTACCTCAGATCCGAAGCCAAGATCTTTGTTGCCAAGAATGGGTACTTTCTAGAGAAAGAGTTTCTCTCGAAAGAAATAAGTGGGAGGAAAGTAGAACTTGATGAAGTATTACCTCTTGAACCGGTAAGTGGCGCAGCTCAAGAAAATGTTCCTGAGGTGCCTACACCGACTAGAGAGGAAGTTAATGATGATGATCATGAAACTTCAGATCAAGTTGCTACTGAACTTCGTAGGTCCACAAGGACACGTTCCGCACCAGAGTGGTACGGCAACCCTGTCTTGGAAATCATGTTGTTAGACAACAGTGAACCTTCGAACTATGAAGAAGCGATGGCGGGCCCGGATTCCGACAAATGGTTGGAAGCCATGAAATCCGAGATAGGGTCCATGTATGAAAACGAAGTATGGACTTTGACTGACTTGCTCGATGATCGGCGAGCCATAGAAAATAAATGGATCTTTAAGAAGAAGACATACATGGATGGTAACGTAACCATCTATAAAGCTCGGCTTGTCGCTAAGGGTTATCGACAAGTTCAAGGGGTTGACTACGATGAGACTTTCTCACCTGTAGCGAAGCTGAAGTCTGTCCGAATCATGTTATCAATTGCCGCATTCTGTGACTATGAGATATGGCAAATGGACGTCAAAACGGCATTCCTTAATGGTTTCCTTAAGGAAGAATTGTATAGGATGAAACCGGAAGGTTTTGTCGATCCTAAGAATGCTGACAAGGTGTGCAAGCTCCAACGCTCGATTTATGGGCTGGTGCAAGCATCTCAGAGTTGGAACATTCGTTTTGATGAGATGAACAAAGCGTTTGGGTTTATGCAGACTTATGGAGAAGCCTGCATTTACAAGAAACTAAGTGGGAGCTCTGTAGCATTTCTCATATTGTATGTGGATGACATACTGTTGATGGGAAATGATATAGAATTCTTGGAAAGCATAAAGGCCTACTTGAACAAGTGTTTTTCAATGAAGGACCTTGGAGAAGCTGCTTATATATTAGGCATCAAGATCTATAGAGATAGATCGAGATGCCTCATTGGTCTTTCACAGAGTACGTACCTTGACAAGATATTGAAGAAGTTTAAAATGGATCAGTTAAAGAAGGGGTTCTTTCCTATATTGCAAGGTATGAGATTGAGCACGGCTCAATGCCCGACCATGGCAGAAGATAGAGAAAAGATGAGTGTCGTCCCCTATGCCTCGGCCATAGGGTCTATCATGTATGCTATGCTGTGTACCAGACCTGATGTAAACCTTGCCGTAAGTTTGGTAGGAAGGTACCAAAGTAATCCCGACATGGAACACTGGACAGTGGTCAAGAATATCCTGAAGTACCTGAAAAGGACTAAGGATATGTTTCCCGTTTATGGAGGTGACGAAGAGCTCGTCGTAAAGGGTTACGTCAATGCTAGCTTCGACACAGATCTGGATGACTCTAAGTCACAAACCGGATACGTGTATATTTTGAATGGTGGGGTAGTAAGCTAGTGCAGTTGCAAGCAAAGCATTGTGGCGGGATCTACATGTGAAGCGGAGTACATGGCAGCCTCGGAGGCAACACAAGAAGCAGTCTGGGTGAAGGAGTTCATAACCGACCTAGGAGTCATACCCAATGCGTCGGGCCTGATGACTCTCTTCTGTGACAACACTGGAGCTATTGCCCTTGCCAAGGAGCCCAGGTTTCACAGGAAGACCAGGCATATCAAGCGTCGCTTCAACTCCATTCATGAAAGTGTTCAAAATGGAGACATAGAGATTTGTAAAGTACATATGGACCTGAATGTGGCAGATCCGTTGACTAAACCTCTCCCTAGAGCAAAACATGATCAACACCAGAACTGCATGGGTGTTCGATTCATCACAATGTAACTAGACTATTGACTCTAGTGCAAGTGGGAGACTGTTGGAAATATGCCCTAGAGGAAATAATAAAATGGTTATTATTATATTTCTTTGTTCATGATAATTGTCTATTGTTCATGCTATAATTGTGTTATCCGGAAATCGTAATACATGTGTGAATACATAGACCACAACACGTCCCTAGTGAGCCACTAGTTGACTAGCTCATTGATCAAAAGATTGTCATGGTTTCCTGACTATGGACATTGGATGTCATTGATAACGGGATCACATCATTAGGAGAATGATGTGATGGACAAGACCCAATCCTAAGCATAGCTCAAAGATCGTGTAGTTCGTCTGCTGTAGCTTTTCCGAATGTCAAGTATCATTTCCTTAGACCATGAGATTGTGCAACTCCCGGATACCGTAGGAGTGCCTTGGGTGTGCCAAACGTCACAACGTAACTGGGTGACTATAAAGGTACACTACAGGTATCTCCGAAAGTGTCTGTTGGGTTGGCACGAATCGAGACTGGGATTTGTCACTCCGTATGATGGAGAGGTATCTCTGGGCCCACTCGGTAATGCATCATCGTAGTGAGCTCAATGTGACCAAGTGGTTGATCACGGGATCATGCATTACGGTACGAGTAAAGTGACTTGCCGGTAACGAGATTGAACGAGGTATTGGGATACCGACGATCGAGTCTCGGGCAAGTAACGTACCGATTGACAAAGGGAATTGTATACGAATTGATTGAATCCTCGACATCGTGGTTCATCCGATGAGATCATCATGGAGCATGTGGGAGCCAACATGGGTATCCAGATCCCACTGTTGGTTATTGATCGGAGAGGCATCTCGGTCATGTCTGCATGTCTCCCGAACCCGTAGGGTCTACACACTTAAGGTTCGGTGACGCTAGGGTTGTAGAGATATTAGTATGCAGTAACCCGAAAGTTGTTCGGAGTCCCGGATGAGATCCCGGATATCACGAGGAGTTCCGAAATGGTCCGGAGGTAAAGATTTATATATAGGAAGTCCAGTTTCGGCCATCGGGAAGGTTTCGGGGGTCGCCGGTATTGTACCGGGACCACCGGAAGGGTCCCGGGGGTCCACCGGGTCGGGCCACCTATCCCGGAGAGCCCCATGGGCTGAGTTGGGAGGGGAACCAGCCCCTAGTGGGCTGTTGCGCCCCCCTTGGGCCTCCCCTGCGCCTCCCTCTCCCTTCGTAACATCTCTCCTCCCCGCTTGCGCTTGGCGAAGCCCTGCCGGGATCCTGCTGCATCCACCACAACGCCGTCGTGCTGCTGGATATTCATCAACCTCTCCTTCCCCCTTGCTGGATCAAGAAGGAGGAGACGTCTTACCAACCATACATGTGTTGAATGCGGAGGTGCCGTCCGTTCGGCACTAGGTCATCGGTGATTTGGATCACGTCGAGTACGACTCCATCAACCCCGTTCTCTTGAACGCTTTCGTGCGCGATCTACAAGGGTATGTAGATGCACTCCTCTCTCCCTCATTGCTAGATGACTCCATAGATTGATCTTGGTGATGCGTAGAAAATTTTAAAATTCTGCTACGTTCCCCAACAGTTGGAGGCGTTGACGGCTTCAATGATGTGGCCGCCTGACCATGGTTATGTTTTTATAGCACAGCGAGGCATTCATGCACTGGAACGAGAGGAGTGCGTGCAGGAACAAGGGAACTGATCATGACATCTGCCCCAGGTGGACACGACACATATGTGGAGGGTACGCCAGGAGGCAACACGGGAGAAGAGGACGTGCCGATGCGTGGAGGCAATCCAATGTGCTACCACGGGAATCTGAGGGAGCGATTGTGTCATTAGTGGTCGGGTGCCTATCTTTGACGGTGCGTTGAATGCTGGGTTGCTTCATATCTCACGCATGGCACGAGGAGGAAAAAGCTAAAATTTCCCTCCCAAGAAGATAGTTGGATTTGAAGCCAGATCCAAACGAGGCTCCAAATATAGGCTCCAAATACGAAGGCAGTGAGGTCACATATGAAGGGATCTACAAAAAATTTCGATTGAGAGGTGGATGGAGACTCTATTAGGATTGGTTTTAAGTCTCTTGTCTGCATATTAATGGTTATTATGCAATTCAAAAGCTTTTGGTGACTTTCCTAAAGTTGCACTTAGGCGAATTTTCAAGAGTACTATGAAAACCAGTCAAGAACCAGGTTGAACTACATATGTATGATCAGATGAAGACAGTGAACTCATCATTATTAAGGCTTTCACTACACCTTTGGTAGCTGAGACAGAAATCACTGTTTTGACCCTTTTACAAAAGTTTAACATGACCCCCCCTCCAAAAGTTTATCATGATCGAGCCTTTTTTGTGACAGTGATGTGTGGGTTCCGTGTTTCCTTCCTGTCGTTTTCCCCGTGGGACTTACCGTCTCTAGCTAGGGTTGAAACACAACATACCATAACATCTTCCATGCAACGCAAATGCCACAATAGTGACGTCACCAAAAAGAGTTAGATTGTGCTAAATTTTTAAAGGGGATCAAATTGTGTTAAACTTTCACAAAAGGGTCAAAATAGCAATTTTACCCACAACTGACATGAACTGTAGCAAACTCTGCAAATCAAGGAGGCGTGTCATAAATTATCTATACATGCAACACAACACACACACAACAAATAATTCCTGCTACCCGAGTAGAGTACCCGTAGCGAGGAGTATGTGACAGCTCTATGTGACAGAGTGAAGTACTGCTGAGCTCATGTCCTCAAGCTCCTTAGCTCCTCATAGTGCCTTCACATTCTTAGGCCAAGCCCAATGCATGACCCCAAATGGTCCAGCCGCGTCCGTTTGGGGCAAAACGGACACAAAGCGTGGCCCAATGCGTGGGAGCAAATGGATAAACGTCTGTTATTTGTTCACTTTCGACTCATTTCGGGCCCAAATTTGGGCCGCGTTTGCGTCAAAATAGACAACACGCGGATGGGCGGGATGCGCGCCCTTGTCCTCCCATGGCCGCCCATCGGGGACACAACCCCTTTTCTCTTTACCTGCTCCTCCCTCAGCCCCCCCGCCATATGTGCCGCCATTCGTTTCCACTGAGTTTTTCATCCGCCTCCTTTCCTGCCTAGCCGCCCTAACCACGACCACGCCATGCCATAGCCGCCCCCACCTGTGTTTCGAAGGAGTTTTTTGCCGGTGTTCGTGTATCTTTGTCACCGCATCTGGTGCGATGGAAGATATGGCCGTGGATGACGCCTGTCGACCACAACACCTTCCGACAGGCGCTACATAGCCGCAGGGTGCCGACCGCCAACACCAACCTTTTCGTGTTGCCTATGAGGGGAGCTCGAGGTGCTCTTCCCGGCCGTGTATCCACCTTGACCACAAGGTGTTCCACACTTTGCTCACAAGTTACCATGTATAGTGGGGATGGATATTTTTCCACAACTTCATTTGCTCATTAGATGATTCGTCCTTGGATGACGATGTTGGGAAACATTGCATGGAAAACAATTTTTTTTCTAAGCACACGCACTGATCTATCCATGGAGATGCATAGCAACAAGGGGGAGAGTGTGTCTACGTACCCTCGTAGACCGAAAGCGGAAGTGTTTGACAACGCAGTTGATGTAGTCGAACTTCTTCTAGCTCCGACTGATCAAGCACCGAACGTACGACACCTCCGAGTTCTACACACATTCAGCTCAGTGACATCCCTCAACTTCTTGATCCAGCAAGACATTGAGGTAGTAGATGAGTTCCGTCAGCATGATGGCGTGGTGATGGTGATGGTGAAGTGATCCTCGCAGGGCTTCGCCTAAGCACTACGAAAATATGACCGGGGGTGTAAACTGTGGAGGGGGGCACTACACACGGCTAACAATTGATGTTGTGTGTTCTAGGCACCCCTCCCCACATATATATAGGTGGGAGGGGAGGATAGGCAGCCAGGGGGTGCCCAAAGTAGGATCCGAATCCTACTTGGGGTTTCCCCAAGTGGCGCCCCCTTTCCTTTTTCCACTAGAGAAGAAAGGGAAGGGGGAAGAGAGAAAAGAAGGGGGGGGGGGCGAACCCCCCCCCCTTTTCCTTCTCCAATTCGGCCACATGCCATAGGGGGGGTGCCACCCCTTGTGGGCTGGTGTGCTCTCCTCTCATGGCCCATATGGCCCATATATCCCCCCGGGGGGTTCCGGTAACCCCTCCGGTACTATGATAAATACCCGATCCACTCCGGCACACTTCTGTTGTCCGAATACTACGTCCTATATATCAATCTTTATTTCTTGACCATATCGAGACTCCTCGTCATGTCCGTGATCTCATCTCGGACTCCGAACAGCATTCGGTCACCAAATCACATAACTCATATAATATAATATCATTATCGAACGTTAAGTGTGCGGACCCTACGGGTTCGAGAACTATGTAGACATGACCGGGACACCTCTCCAGTCAATAACCAATAGTGGAACCTAGATGCTCATATTGTCTCCTACATATTCTACGAAGATCTTTATCGGTCAAACCGTTATGACAACATACGTTATTCCCTTTGTCTATCGGTATGTTACTTGCCCGAGATTTGATCGTGGTGTCTTCATACCTAGTTCAATCTCATTACCGGGAAGTGTCTTTACTCATTTTTTAATACATCATGAGGGAGTCCTGGATTAGGGGGTCTCTGGACAGCCGGACTATATCCTTTGGCCGGACTGTTGGACTATGAAGATACAAAATTGAAGACTTCGTCCCGTGTCCGGATGGGACTCTCCTTGGCGTGGAAGGCAAGCTTGGCAATACAGATATGTAGATCTCCTCCCTTGTAACCGACTCTGTGTAACCCTAGCCCCCTCCGGTCTCTATATAAACCGGAGGGTTTAGTCCATAGGACGAGATACAATCATACCATAGGCTAGCTTCTAGGGTTTAGCCTCTACGATCTCGTGGTAGATCAACTCTTGTAATACTCATATCATGAAGATCAATCAATAAGGAAGTAGGGTATTACCTCCATCGAGAGGGCCCGAACCTGGGTAAACATCGTGTCCCCCGCCTCCTGTTACCATCCGCCTTAGACGCACAGTTCGGGACCCCCTACCCGAGATCCGCTGGTTTTGACACCGACATTGGTGCTTTCATTGAGAGTTCCACTTTGTCGTCATCACAAGGAGGGATGGCTCGTCTCGTTGTCAAGAACAACATCACCTCTGGGGGAGCCCTGGCTGTAGGCCAAACTCTCCGACTAGGCAGCTTCGTCATGACCGCCTGCTCGGCCGCTGCGCCGACGTTGACTTCTCGGGTCATCGTAAATAGCCTCCACATCGGCTCGAAATTCATCGAGCAGATGGGTCCAATGGAGCTCTCCTCTTTGAAAGATCTCTTGGATCGCATCGCTGCTCTAGGAGTCGCTACGGACTATGATCGGATTGGGCTTAAACCCGACCAAAGGGAGGTTAACTCTTCGCCGGTCACCCATCAGATAGCGGTGGTGGAGGAGCAATGCGGCGATTCTTCCTCTATCATGAGGATGAACTATGTCCGGATTCCCGAGCTCTCTGAGCCGGATACCAGTCCACGGGAGGACATCGCCCTAACCCTGAACCTAGAATCAGGCTGCATGCCGAACCTGCGGGGCAACATCCCGGAGCCCGAACTTCCAAGATCGGAAACTCCCCCGCCCCTGGGTCACAGATTGGGTCAAGGTCTGGACTTTAATCCACCCACCCACCCAGATATAAATGATCTTTCCCACATTACGCAAGAGCCCCAAGAGACAGTACATCACTATTGGGCCAGATTCCTCCTTGTAATGAACAAGGTCAAGGACTGTCATGAGGAAGACGCAATTTCGTTCTTTTGCAACAATTGCACGGACAAGGGAATCCTCAACGGCATAAGTCGCCGTGACATTGCACACTTCACTGACTTGGCGGCCATAGTACGGAAGTATTGTGTGATGGAAAGCGCCTGGAAAACCCAAACAAAATTTTGGGATAATCCGGCTCTAACAAAACCCCCAGTCTGAACTAAAAGGGTGCACTCTCATAAGTCGCCCGACTCAATTACAAAGAAGCAAAAGCCCACTACAGGGCGTGGAACCGTATTGGAGGGATGGCTTAACAGGCCCTGCAAAATTCATAGTAGAGCAGATACCATACCAACACACAACCTTAGAGCATGTTGGGTACTCCGGCAGGTGGCCAAGAGCGGTGAGGATCTCCTCATTCAAAACACCGCAGAGCACCATCCCATGGATAAAAATATAGTATTGACAGTCTTCGAGACCTTTGCCTCAAATAATAGGCGTAAGCGAGCACTCCGGAGCCTTGCCGAAGTCTGCCATGTGGCAGCAATAAATCCATGGAGCGACACGGCTATCACCTTCAATGCCAGTGACGAACCTAAATTCCGAATAGCCCGAGCACCAGCCGCCTTGGTCCTCAGTCCAATTGTGGACGGCTTTTGTCTTACTAAAGTGCTCATGGACAGCGGCATCGGATTAAACCTCATTTATGAGGAGACTCTTCAAAAAATGGAAATAGACAGAAACCATATTGAGCAAAGCAGCACGACCTTCCAAGGAATCATCCCCAGTCGTGAGGCACGTTGCGCTGGGAAAATCACACTAGATGTGGTATTCGGCACTTCGGAGAATTACAGGTCCGAAGAAATTACATTCCAAGTGGCCCCGTACAATAGCGGATACCACGCCCTTCTAGGGTGGGAGGCATTCACGATCTTCCAAGCCATACCCCATTACGGGTACATGAAGCTCAAAATGCCCGGGCCTAATGGAATCATCACTCTAGCTAGTGATCCGGAGATAGCACTCCGCGCCGAGAACAAAACAGCCGCACTGGCCCTCGAGGCATTATCCGAAGCCCTTGCGGCAGATGAATTAACTGCGCTGCGCTCCACAATGGACAGGGACGACGTGATAGTCGACAAAAGATCCAAGTCCACCTCTTTTAAACCAGCAGATGAAATAGTCAAATTCCAAGTCCATACAACGGACCCCACAAAAACAACATCCATCGGGGCACAGTTAAACCCTGATGTAGACGCCGCACTACGGGAGTTCCTGCGTGAGAATTGGGACATATTCGCCTGGCATCCTTCAGACATGCCAGGAATCCCATGCAGGCTGGCCGAGCATAGCCTTAACATTCTAAAGGGATTCAAGCTGGTCAAGCAGACTCTTCGGCGTTTCTCTGAACCTAAGCGACAAGCCATGGGAGAGGAGCTAGCCAAGTTACTGGAGGCCGGATTCATTAGAGAAATAAAACATCTAGACTAGCTAGCAAACCTAGTAATGGTAACAAAGAAGGACAAATCCTGGCGCCTATGCGTCGACTTCAAGGACCTTAATAAGGCTTGACCAAAGGATCCCTTCCCCCTCCCTCGCATCGATCAAATTATCGACGCCACCGCAGGACACGACTCATTGTGCTTCCTTGACGCATACTCCGGTTACCACCAAATTAAGATGGCGGAGTCCGATCAAGCCGCAACGGCATTTATCACTCCATACGGCCCCTTCTGTTTTAACACAATGCCCTTCGGGCTCAAAAACGCTTGCGCAACGTATCAACGCATGATTCAGACATGTCTAGAAAAGCAGATCAGCAAAACAGTGGAGGCATACGTAGATGATGTGGTCATTAAAACCAGACATGTCAACTCCTTAATAGACGACTTGAGGCTCACGTTCGACAATCTCCGAACATATGACATTAAGCTCAATCCGGAAAAATGCGTTTTCGGCGTACCCGCCGGAAAGCTCCTGGGCTTCATTGTCTCCAGTAGAGGAATTGAAGCAAATCCGGCTAAAATCAGAGCTCTGTGACAGTTGGCTATCCTGACCTCAAGCAAATCCAGAAGTTAACTGGATGTGTGGCGGCCTTAAGCCGCTTTATCTCCCGATTAGGAGAAAAGGCACTCCCCATTTATTGCCTTCTTCGGTGCACCGAACACTTCGAGTGGACGGACGCATCCACGGCCGGATTGGAAGAAATAAAAGCCATCCTAGCCACCAACCCAATCTTGGCCGTGCCAAATGTCGGCGAACCAATGTTGTTATATATAGCAGCAACTCACCAAGTTGTAAGCGCAGTGCTCGTCGTCGAACGAGAGACGGACGGACATTAATTCCCAATTCAAAAGCTGGTATATTATGTATCCACTGTCCTCACTCCATGCAAATCACGGTACCCACATTATCAAAAGATAGCATACGCGGTATTCATGGCATCCTGGAAATTACGACACTACTTTCAAGAGAGTTCAATTACGGTGGCCTCAGAAGTACCACTCAACGACATAATAAACAACCGCGATGCCACTGGCCGGATTGCCAAATGGGCTATCGAGCTCCTCCCATTCGACATAACATATAGACCACGACGATCCATTAAGTCACAAGTACTGGCCGATTTTGTCGCCGAGTGGACAGAAGCCGAACTCCCTAAAGAGTACGGCGTGTACTCCAATTGGATCATGTACTTTGACGGCTCTAAAATGCTGGCTGGTCTGGGGGCTGGCGTCGTCTTGACGTCCCCCACCGGAGATATAGTCCAAAACGTACTCCAAATACTATACACAGACTCCAACAACGCAGCCGAATACGAGGCCCTATTACATGGTCTCCGGATGGCTGTTTCCATGGGCATTCAACGCCTGGAGGTGCCTGGGGACTCGAACCTCGCAATATCTCAAAGAAATGGAGACTTCAATGCCAAGGATCCGAAAATTGCGGCATATCGGAACGCCGTCCTCAAAATATCAGCTCGGTTCGAGGGGCTTGAATTCCACCATGTGGCTCGGGAAAACAATCAGGCGGCGGATATCCTCGCCCGTATCGGCGCTAAGTGTGATCCTGTCCCACCTAACATCTTCTTGGAAAGGCTATTTAAGCCATCCGTGGTATGGGAAGGGGACATCGGTAACAATAGTCCGGACCCGGCCACAACACCAGATACCGAACACTCTGACAGAACCGGAGGCTCTGCCATCGAAATAACACCTTCAGCCCATGTGATAATGGCCGTCATCGCCTCGTGGACAGAACCATTCCTCGTGGACCAAAATGAGGCATGCTGCATAGTGCGGCGATCTAAAGCCTACAAGGTCCATGAGGGAGAGCTTTATAAGAAAAGCACTACCGGAGTCCTTCAAAGGTGCATCTCCGAAGAGTAAGGGCGGAAACTTTTGGCAGAAATCCATGCTGGACTCGGCGGCCACCACACCGTAGCCCAGGCCCTTTTAAGCAAGGCCTTCCGTATAGGTTTCTATTGACCGACGGCCCGAGCAGATGCATAGGATTTGGTCCAACATTGCGTCGGTTGCCAGCTTTTTGAAAACCAAAGCCATATGCCGCCTACCACTCTCCAAACAATCCCCATTACTTGGCCCTTTGCGGTCTGGGGGCTTGATGTGGTCGGAACCCTTAAAGGGGGAACCCATAAGAAAAAATACTTACTAGTCATGGTGGATAAATTCACCAAATGGATAGAAGCCAAACCTGTTAAAATGGCTGAATCCGGACCAGTGATAGACTTCATATTTGGGGTTGTACACCATTATGGCATCCCCCACAGTATCATCACTGACAACGGCCGATGAGGTAAAACTTTTGTGCAACAACATGGGCATCAAGCTCGATTATGCTTCTGTCTATCACCCGCAAACTAATGGTCAAGTAGAGCGAGCAAATGGTCTTATCATGAGCGGCATCAAACCCAGATTAGTGCGGTCCTTAAAGGAATCAAACACGCACTGGGTAGAGGAGCTCGACTCCGTACTATGGGGGCTGCGGACCACGCCGAATCGCACTACTGGATACACACCGTTTTTTATCGTGTACGGCGCAGAGGCGGTTCTTCCTTGCGACATAATTCATGACTCACCTCGAGTGCGCATGTATGAAGAAAAAGGGTCCGAGCTCGATCGGCAGGACAGTTTGGACGCCCTAGAGGAGGAGCGCGACGTGGCAAAAGCCTGTTCCGCATTCTATCAGCAACAGGCTCGAAAGTATCAAAGCAGAGAAGTATGGGCCAAAACCTATAATGTTGGCGAACTAGTTCTACGTCTACCGGAGAAGAAAAAGAACAAGCTCAAGCCCAAATGGGAACGTCCCTTCATTATTGACCAGGTTCTGACCGGTGCAGCGTACCGTCTATGGGATGCATCGGACAATCGACTCGAGCCAAACCCATGGAACGCAGCCAGACTCCGAAGATTCTACGCCTAGTGCCGGACTCTATGTTCGTCTCCTTACCCCCGTCAATTTTTTGCATAACCGTTATCTGTATATTCTCTCTTTCTCTCTTCTTTTTTCTTCTCCTCAAGGCCTTAAAAGGCTAACTTGTGTCTTGACTACACAATATTGACGCGCTAACCGCGCTCATTATACCTGGGGGCTTCTTATACAGAAGCTTAATATAACTATTTTTGTGGGCTTTATGCCCCACACATGTGTTATTCTTCCACATGTACCTTTTTCGCCATTATATACATCGATATGACTTAAGTTTTGGCCAAGCTGGGGTGCCTGGCTCTTGTATTTATGCCCTACATTCCCGTTAATTCGGCTAGGGCATAAGGGGAGCACCTCTGCGATTGTTACTGCCGGGTCAGCCGGATGTGTACCTCAGACTGGGTGAAGCCGAAAGCTAGCGTTCTTAAGGGAATATTCGGCCGGTGAACAAAAGATGACTTTTATTTATTTTGATAAATGCCCCTAGATGTTTATATCCTGTGTCTCTTTTCGCAGTTTGGACATGCACATTAGGGCATGCGTACCCAGGGAAAGGAACCCTTAACGGAACTATTCTCCCTGGAAGATGTTTCTTACTATCCATGCAATATAACATAGCTAGTTGGGTACTTGTCTGTTTAAGCACTTATGACCCGTACGCCTGGTTTCCACGCATACCCCAGTTTTTACATAATCGAGCGGGTATTCAGATACACTCCGGACTATCGGGTCCAGAGGTCGAAGCGAAAAGGTCCCTCATGACAAATGATTTACAATCCGGCTAGGGACAGTATATATGTCACTTAAAGTACACAGTCACTAAGACTGACTAAATTCTTCTTTTATACCATCCAACAGGCTGTCTAGCCTACAATCCTGTTGGGAATACTTTGCGGCTAATTCTACTTGGTCATACACCAAACTGACGGGGATCTCTTTCCCATCGGGCCCCACAGGTCCGACCTCGGCCATGTGGTTTGGGTCAGCTTGGGTATATCGCGTCTTCACCATGGCCCAGGCTTCCCTTGCACCTTGTCGGCAGGCTAATATCTTCCATAATCGGAAGCGCCGCCGCGCTCCCTTGAGCTTCTCTATAAGCTCCCCCATGCCTCCTGGCGGGGAGGCGGATGGCCACAAGGCTTGGGCAATACGCTGCATCACCTACCGAACTTGTTCGTGCAGTTGTGAGAGCTCTGGTTGAAGATCACCCGCAGACCCGGGCATCTCCTCCGCGGGATGACCCGTCAGCATACCTACAGACATAACTCTGTTAGCCGGCTTCTTCACCGAACTCTTTCAAAAGTTCGTTCAAGCACTTACTGAAAATGCCATGTCAAAGCCGCTTATTCTCCTTCACGGAGTCCGCGAGCTGGGTTCGGACATCTTTCAGTTCCACGCCGAGCTAGATATTGGCGTCCTGGAGATTATTTTCTCCTGCCTGACCCGCGTAAGCACGTGCTCACCAAAATTTAGTTGTCGATTAGCACATTGCGCATTCTCCGGCACGGCCTCCGGATTCACTCTGGAGTCATCTGCAACATCTATTGTTAGATTTGCATGCATGCCGCATACTATCTGGTACCTGTCATTCTTTGCAATGGAAACAAGTGTTACCAGAGGGGGCCTTCTCGGACTCCTTCAACGTGGCAACCGCGGCTCGTAGTTGGGCTTTGCACTCTTCCAGCTCTTGAGACAATTGGGTATTCTTCTCTGTAAGAACCTGCAGAAATAATGATCCTCAAATTAGTTGTGTCAACTGTTTCAAGTCCCAGGGGCTATTGATATATATATATAATCAGATTTTCTTACCCGTATATCCTTTACATACTAGTCCGTGGCTCTGGCAAGACCGTTTTGAGCAGCATGGATGTACGTGTCTCCCGAGTTGAAGGTGTCGGTGTCAAAACCGGCGGATCTCGGGTAGGGGGTCCCGAACTGTGCGTCTAGGCCGGATGGTAACAGGAGGCAGGGGACACGATGTTTTACCCAGGTTCGGGCCCTCTTGATGGAGGTAAAACCCTACGTCCTGCTTGATTGATATTGATGATATGGGTACCACAAGAGTAGATCTACCACGAGATCAGAGAGGCTAAACCCTAGAAGCTAGCCTATGGTATGATTGTATGTTGTGGTTGTTTTCCTACGAACTAAAACCCATCGGTTTATATAGACACCGGAGAGGGTTAGTGTCGTGGGTTTGTCACGGCAGATGTCCTCATGAAAGGACATAGTCGTGGAGCCATCGCTACGGGTTAGCTTAAGGGGTTAAACCGGATAAGGGACACGGGGAATTTTATACTAGTTCGGCCCCTTCGAGGAAGGTAAAAGCCTACGTCTAGTTGTGATTGGTATTGCTAGGGTTTCGAAGGCCAGGGAGCGAATCCGCTTTGTCTGGCTCTCGAGTTGTTGTTGTCTGTCCCTAAACCGCGGCTGGGTCGTCCCTTTATATACATAGGTTGACGCCCGCCGGACTACAGAGCCCCGAAGTCGGATCATAAACGTGTCCGGTTCGGTCTCTACTCTCCCTATCTTATCATACAAGTTATTTGACTAGGTCGGTTTACATTTACAGGCTATAACCCGCCTTTGGGCCTTAGGCCTTCCTTAAAGCGCCATTATCCTCACATATTCATGGGCTTCTAATCTTCAAAGAGTCAATCCGGCTACATAAGGCTGGTTTACCTCCAGTAGTAATATCCCTAACATTAGGCCCCAGATTGGTTTGAACTTGTTCATGTCAATCATCCATACTTAGAAAAAAAATCTTCTCTCCTATCTTCACTTTTGATCTTGTAAACCGCCATGACGTCATATTTCAAAATTATGATAAACCACCCTGATGTCATCCATCTGTTGATGTCGGAGATTATCTTCATTTAATATATATTCAGTCATGGAGGCGACACTTTTATTAACTTATCCATTTTTTGGGATCCTCGATTCCCGTGCTTGCCGTTTTATCGCTTCACCTTATAAATAGGGCGAGGGGTCATTTTCACCTCCCCCCCCGCGCCTCTTCGCGTCGTCTTCCTTGCACCGCTCAGCCTCTGGAGCTCCGCCGCCACCATCGACCGTCGCCTCTGCTCCGACCCTGGCCGCTGCATCACCCGGAACGCACCAGAATAGTGCGTCGCCTTTCCGCTTCCTCACCAGCTCCGGTAAGTTCTCTGCTTTTTTCGCCACAGATCTGTTCTAGGGTTTCGACGTTCTTCGTAGTTCTTCCGAAGTTCATCAGTGCTATTCTTCCCTGTTCTTCCTTTAGTATGTAGATGAACACTTCATGCTTGACGTATCGCTTGCCGTAGCTAACCTACCATGGTCATCACAAATCCTTATGCGCAAAGAATTGATCTAGTCTGTCATAAATTGCTTCAGTTCTTCACCCCTTCAAGATCCAATTATTTCTGCTTTTCTGTCTTATCTTAGATCCGAAAGTTTTATATATCACTGTGAGATCTGTTTCTATGTTCCTGTGAGATCCGTTTCTCCTCGCACCAATATAGGCGGTTTGACCTTGTATAAACAGTCTATGCCATTAGCCCTCTGATAAACCGGAGGAGCATTTTACCTTCATAATTATGCTCTGGTTTAACAGTGTCTGAGTAATCCTGTGCTAGTATACCCTTTTTCTCTTATTGCATTGGTCTCCGGGTTGTACCATTTCACATATCAGTATGTTTCTTACTCCCTTGTCTCTTGTATATAATCAAGCGTAATTTATAAACCAGCCTTTCATTTTCAGTTTGTTCACTTTGCAATGGCCAAACAATTCACTGCCTGCAACTGGGCTCGTTCCCGGGTTACTGAGGCTCAGTTGAATGAGATGGTTAGCATCGGCTCTCTGCCTAAGAAAACTGAGATCAAATGGCGAGTACCAGGAACAGAAAAAATCCTCCAACCCCAAGGCAAGGCGAGGTGGTGGTCTTTGTTGACCATATAGGCCGTGGTTTCAAACCGCAAGGGTCAAAGTTTTATCAAGATGTGCTTGCCAGCTTCCAACTGCATCCACAAGATATTGGTCCCAACTCAGTTTCCAACTTATGCAACTTCCAGGTCTTCTGTGAAGTATATTTACAAGAAGAACCAACTACAGAACTGTTCCAAGATTTCTTTCACTTAAACCGGCGCACAGAGTTTGTAAATGGACCGAACACAGAACTTGGTGGTGTCTCGATTCAGAAGCGGAAAGAAGTAGAATTTCCTCATGCCAAACATCATAGTCACCCAAAGGAATGGAACCAACATGATTTTATTGCAGAGACACTTCGCCTGAGGATGAAAATCCCCTCCCCGGCTTTCGTGATCACAGATTATCCAATACTCACCCAATGCCACAACACCTGAGCTCTTCAGAAAGGGCGAAATACGCTCCTCAACTCGCCAAGCTCCGAGCCTTTATGGCAAACGGTTTAACAGGCGTGGATTTTGTGCGTTGTTGGATATCCTAGAGTATCTTGCCGCTAAGCCGGCGTCCCGGTTTAATGTGCGAATATACCGGTGAGGTTGACGACCCCCAACGCCATTGCAACATCCAATTATCTGAAGAAGAAGTTACTGAAGGTGTAAATAAGATTCTGAATGAATCAGAACTGGTCTGTAGTCAAACCGGTCTGAGTCCCTTCTATGCCAAGAACAAACCGCCTGCTGTAAGCATTACACTTCCTCTTCATCTCTAATATCTTTAACTTATACAATCTGTAACCCTTCTTCTTTATATATATAGGGTGATGACCCCTTCTGGAAACGGAAATCCATAGAGAAAGTGGCAAAGCCAACTGCAGACAAAGCGGTCAAGCCATCCCGCCCAAAGACCAAAGCCGTAAAATGGACGTCAAAGCGGAAAACGGCTGACCGGATTAATATGGAGCTTGATGATCCAAAAGTTGAGGTAGAACTTGACTCATTTGGCTCTCTTTTTATGCATCTTGTTAACAATGATCTTCCTCAGGAGGATGCAGAAGCTAGTCAAGCTGATGATGTAGAGGTAATTACCCTTTCCTCTGGTTCAGACTCTATGCCAACACAAAAAACTCGCCAAGCAATCCGGCAAGTAAGCTTTTCTCATCCTCTTGCTCACTTGGATCCAACATTTATTTTGAAGACTCAACAGCATGAAGCTCGCCGGACAACTCGGCACAGTGGCCAACAGGTCACTTCAACCGGTTTACCCGACACTCCGGTTCAGAAGCGCCGGTCTGAGGTCTCTCCTACTTCTGACCATTCTTACCCCAAGGCAGGTTATTTCAGACAGCCTCTTAATCCGTCCGATTCAAATTATCAGGTGACACCTCCTTCTTCTTCTGGTGAATCGACAGCAACTCAACTCCCCCCTTTGAAAACTGTGGCCGGGTGAGTTGTAAAAACCTTTCCTTTCAATGCGCCATACATCCTTTGAATAGGTTGTTAATCCTTTTTTATTCTATTTGCAGGGCCAAAGCCAGACCCAGCAAGAAAGCTCGGGTCACCAATCCGCCAAAAGACCCTGTCGCTGAAGAAGAAGAACCAAGAGGTGAACCGGAACAGACTGGTGAACCGGAAGGCCCCCATCCTGAAACTACTTTTGATGATCCGCCCCTTGAAGGCCAACATACCGACGAACCAACAGATGCTGAGCCTGCCGCACCCGATACTGAACCGGCAGAACCAAACCGGGCTAGTCCAATGAAAGACACTGAAATTCCATCATCATCCACCAAAAATCCTGAAGGCCAAGGTGATGACATTATTATTACTGGAATAGGCCACAGCTCTCCTGGCCATCCCGTCATTTTAGCTCAGCATAATGCCAAAGAAGAGCAAATTGCCAGGGATAAAGGTAAATGGAGCAGCGACTTATCAAACTATGCTCATCTGAACGCTGATGAGCTTCATTCCGGCTTCTTGAACCGTCTGCACTCAAACCGGGATTATGAAGCCGGTTTGGTGAACTTGATGAAAGAGCGATATGAGGTAAATTCTTCTCCCTTTGTATATTGATTTATAGCTGAAACACTATCCCAAGTAGCCCCCAAGGGCCGTTTTATGATTGTTAATCACAAACCGGGTCTTTGTAACACTTCAAGCATCCCATCATTGATCCTTGCAATGGCGTGTCGCCAATAATAGATAAGACTCATCTTGAAAAAATTAGATAACTTTCTGCAGCATAGCCCCCAAAGGCCGGTTTAACTTGGCAAGTTAATCCGGTTTTTAATCCACACAGCCGTTTTAGAACAGACGCACATTAGCCCCACAAGTGTCAAGGATAATGCTTGTATTGTTCTGGAGACTTGTATAGAGTGTAGTATTTGAGAGCAAATAGGCATTAGCCCCCAAGTATGAAGTGTATAACTTGTTATATGCTTTATACTTAGTGCATAAATATGTTGTTTGTTGAATATACCTTCAATGTTGCAGGCTGAACTGAGAAGCAAAGATGCCTGAAATTCTGACTTGCAAGAAAATGTGAAGTCTCAACAAGCCGAAGCTGCAAAAGCCAAAGAGGAGCTGACCCAGGCCCTGGCCGGAATGGAAAAGCTGAAATAATCCTTCAACCAAGATCGTGCTGAATGGGAAACCGAAAAAGCCGGTTTAACCAAAAGAGCTGTAGACGCCGAGGCAGCCCTGAAACTAGTGGTTGAAGAACTAGCCGGTTTGAAGCGCCAATTCAATGCTATGACCTCTGCTATCTTTGGTAAGTGTCTGCTTATGTATGTTGCGCCAGTCAATGCATCTTAAAACTGACCATAATGTTGATAAAATCTTTGGCAGGCACTCGGATCACTCATCTTGGTGCAGATATGCGGATGAAGCTCAAAGCGACATATACATTGGTTGAGCAGCTATACTCTGGGTCTCAGCGGGCCATTAGTACGGCGGCTTATAACAAACCGGCTCCAACTTTGATTAAGGAGACCCTTGAGAAGCTGGGCATGTTACCAGCTCGTATTGCCAAGTTAAAGAGAGCCGCTGCCAGAGCAGGAGCTTTAACTGCCCTTATTCGAGCCAAGGCCTGGATTCCAGACCTTGAAGCAGAGGATATCATTAAAGGATATCCAGGCGTTAAAGAAGACGGTTCAAACTTCGACAATGATGATCTTTGGCGGCTGACCAAACACATGCGGCCAGCGGCCAGCAAGTTGGCTGAGGATACCGATTTGTCCCATTTTCAACTATTTTATGATGTAGAAGGGAAAAGGCAACCGGCCGACATCCATGAAGTCGAAGAACTTGTGCCTCTGATTCATAAGCACACTTACGCCCCTGATATTAACCATTCTGATCTTATCCATGAGGAAGCAGTGTTCCAAGCTTTAACCGGAATCGATTGGTCAACGGCTGATTTCTAGCGTCTGGGGAGGGATGAAGAAGTGCCTACATCAACTGATCCGCAACCGTCAAACCGTCGTGATGAAGAGTCCTGATCCGGTCGCCGGTTTATATGGCTACTGTGAAAAACAATGGCACTGTTTGAGCCGCTTTGAAGCTTCATGTAATAGGATAGCTGAAACTCTGTTTATCTGCCATGCCATCGAGCATGTTTCGTAATGCTTTGTGACAATCTGTGCCGCCCTTCAGGATATATTTTGTGCATAACCCATGATGAATTGCCTTCTTGGGTACAAAAAACTTAAAAGTGTCTAGCGGTTTACCGCTAGACATGTCATAATATCCAAGAAGTATATAGTACTTTTAGATGAATAATCAAGTGTTTGTACAAAAAATAATGTACAGAACATACCTCATTGATTGACCAAATGTGTATACAGCAAAGGTGTTAACACCAATCCGGGACGTTTGATAATTTCATCTTCATAATGCTGGTCTATATATTAAACTAGACCGGTATAACTACCGGATTTTCTTTATAACACTGGTGATTTAGTCAAACCAGACAGGGTCAATGAACACCGGTTTATAATTGCTCATGTGCCAACAACGGGTAGTTGAAAAGCAAGCCGGGTCAAGGATGCCGGTTTATCAAAAAATACTTATGATTTTCAATAAACAAAATTCAAATAGGAAAATATGCGAGGCTTTTTACGAGCTGCCAGGCTCCAAATCGAGGCTTTTCATGGGCTGCCAGGCCTCTGAGTTAAACCATTTAACAAAGCCTTTTAAGATGGGCCTCCAATTAACCAATCATCGTTTTAACTATGACAAGTTCAGGGTCTGTAAAAGATTGACTTGTCAAACATTCGATGGGTCATACCAAGATTACCTGGATAGGAGTGGCTTACTTGATGAAGGCAGGCTAACCCGGGTTTTTAGGTGAATACACCAGGCTTCCAAGCTGTGGCTTGATAGCCAATTATGAGGGTCCTTTCAAACTCTTTGTTGCTTTGCAAAAAAGAGCCCCCAAGTAACCTTGTGAGCGATGCTCAGTGTGCGCCTATGTTTGAGTCTGTACTGTGTACAACACTCTCTTTGGCTCCACAAGTTTTTCCTTTTGTGGCTGAAATGCCTACCAAGAGGTGTAGTTGTGGTTCAAACATGACCAAGCCCCCTAGTGATTTTGTTTATCTCTATGCAGCTGCTAAAGCCGGTTTAACAAAGACTCCGCTTTATCATTAACTTGTAAAAGCACACACATGATATAAGAAAGAACAGATACCCCACTTATAACGGAGGCTCCGGTTTATTATATGATATATACACTGTCATAAATATGTACAGATGAAGAGCCTATGTCTTCAAGTATAGTAAGGCCAAAGGAGAGCTATGTTCCATGGACGCTTTGTCTCCTCCTCTGATTGACGTGAGTCTTCATGCTCTCGAACATCAATGAGGTAGTAAGATCCATTGTGCAGATTTTTGCTGACCACAAAGGGTCCTTCCCAAGGGGGGTATAACTTGTGCATATCAGTCTGATCCTGGATGAGCCGAAGCACCAAATCACCTTCTTGAAAGGTTCTAGTTTTAACCCGGCGACTGTTATAACGTTGAAGATCTTGTTGATAAATCGCCGAACGTGCTGCTGCAAGATCACACTCTTCATCCAACTGGTCCAGAGAATCCTGATGTGCCTTCTCATTATCAGTTTCAACATAAGCTGCCACACGGGGCGAATCGTGACAGATGTCACTAGGAAGAACTGCCTCCGCTCCATAAACCATGAAGAAAGGTGTGTAACCCGTAGACCTATTGGGTGTGGTGTTGATGCTCCATAACACAGAAGGTAGCTCCTCAACCCAACAACCCGGCGTCCGCTTTAAGGGAACCATAAGCCTTGGTTTGGTACCCCGTAGAATTTCTTGATTTGCCCTTTCCACTTGACCATTAGATTGGGGGTGAGCCACTGATGCTAGATCAAGCCGGATGTGCTCACGTTGACAGAATTCTTCCATCTCCGCTTTTGATAGATTAGTACCATTATCTGTTATAATGTTGTGTGGAAAGCCAAACCGAAATATCACCTTTTTGATGAATTGAACCGCTGTGGCTGCATCACACTTACTGACTGGCTCTGCCTCCACCAATTTAGTGAATTTATCAACTGCTACTAATAGGTGGGTCTTCTTGTCCTTAGAGCGCTTGAAGGGTCCAACCATATCAAGCCCCCAAGTTGCAAACGACCACATAATTGGAATCATCCGCAACTCTTGAGCCGGGACGTGCGCACGGCAGGCAAAATTTTGACATCCATCACATCTCTTGACTAAATCCTCTGCATCAGCATGCGCCGTCAACCAGTAAAAACCATGGCGAAAAGCTTTGGCAACCAACGACTTTGAACCGACGTGGTGACCGCAATCCCCTTCATGGATTTCTCGCAAAATCTCATGACCTTCTTGAGGAGAAACGCAGCGCTGAATTGCTCCTGAAACACTGTAACGATGTAACTCCCCGTTGAGTATGGTCATGGACTTGGAACGCCGAATTATCTGTCGAGCCAACGTTTCCTCATCTGGTAACTGGCCCCAGTTCATGTAATCCAGATATGGGATCGTCCAATCCGGTATGGCATGCAGAGCTGCCACCAACTGAGCCTCCAGATCAGGAATAGCCAAATCTTCTTTGGTTGGTATTTTGACCGACGGATTGTGCAACACATCAAGAAAGACATTGGGTGGAACCGGTTTACGTTGGGAACCAAGACGACTTAAAGCGTCCGCCGCTTCATTCTTCCGCCGGTCTATATGGTCCACCTGATAACCTTTAAAGTGACCAGCCACTGCGTCCACCTCTCGCTGATATGCAGCCATGAGTGGGTCCTTAGAATCCCAAGTGCCAGACACCTGCTGAGCCACTAGATCTGAATCGCCGAAGCACTTAACCCGGCTCAAATTCATCTCTTTAGCCATCCGAAGACCGTTGAGTAAAGCCTCATATTCAGCTGCATTGTTAGTATAAGGGAACATTAAACGGAGGACATAACAAAACTTGTCACCTCGTGGGGAAGTTAATACGACTCCAGCCCCCGAGCCCTCCAACTATCTGTACCCATCAAAATGAATAGTCCAATATGTATTATCTGGTTTCTCTTCAGGTGCCTGTAACTCCGTCCAATCCTTGATGAAATCCACGAGTGCCTAGGACTTGATCGCCGTGCGGGGTATATATTTGAGCCCATGAGGTCCAAGCTCAATGGCCCACTTGGCAACCCGGCTAGTTGCCTCTCTGTTTTGAATGATGTCGCCCAGAGGAGCTGAACTGACCACTGTGATGGGATGGCCCTGAAAATAGTGTTTAAGATTCCGGCTTGCCATAAACACCCCATACACCAGTTTCTGCCAATGTGGATACCTCTGTTTTGACTCAATGAGCACCTCACTGATATAATAAACCGGCCATTGAACCACATACTCCTTGCCAGGCTCCTTGCGCTCTACCATAATGGCTACGCTAACAGCCGGGGAATTAGCAGCCACATATAATAATAATGGCTCTTTATTGATGGGCGCTGCAAGAACGGGCGGTTCAGCTAGCTGCCTCTTCAGATCCTCGAACGCCTTATTAGCTTCCTCACTCCACACAAAGTTATCTGTTTTCTTGAGCATCTGATATAAGGGGATGGCCTTCTCTCCAAGGCGGATGATAAACCGGCTCAAGGCTGTAATCTGGCCGGCCAGACGTTGAACATCGTTAATACAGGCTGGTTTAGCCAAGGATGTAATTGCTGCAATCTTTTCTGGACTAGCCTCAATGCCTCTGTTTGAAACCAGAAAGCCTAAGAGCTTGCCTGCTGGGACACCGAAAACACACTTCTTCGGATTGAGCATCATCTTGTAAACCCGGAGATTGTCAAAGGTTTCCCGTAGATCATCTATCAATGTCCCCTCCTTTCTGGATTTGACCACAATATCATCCACATACGCATGAACATTGCGTCCAATTTGTTTATGAAGGCAATTTTGAACACATCGCTGGTAAGTCGCCTGGGCACCCTTGAGTCCAAAGGGCATGGAAACATAGTAGAAGGCTCCAAAGGGAGTTATGAAGGTTTTCTTCTCCTGGTCCTTAACCGCCATTTTGATCTGATGATAACCAGAGTAAGCATCCAGAAAACACAAACGGTCACAACCTGCCATAGCATCAATTATCTGATCAATGTGAGGGAGAGCAAAGGGGTCTGCAGGGCAAGCCTTATTTAAATCCGTGTAGTCCACACACATGCGCCAAGTGCCATTTTTCTTAAGAACCAGCACCGGATTGGCTAACCACTCTGGATGAAAAACTTTGACAATAAACCCAGCAGCCAACAGACGGGCTACCTCTTCACCTATAGCCTTGCGTCTCTCCTCGTTGAAACGGCGGAGGAACTGCCGGACCGGTTTGAACTTAGGATCAATGTTGAGTGTGTGCTCAGCGAGTTCCCTCGGTACACCTGGCATGTCAGAAGGTTTCCATGCAAAGATGTCCCGATTCTCATGGATGAACTCGATGAGCGCGCTTTCCTATTTGGGATCCAGGTTAGCGCTGATGCTGAACTGTTTGGATGAATCGCCAGGAACAAAGTCAACCATCTTAGTGTCTGCAGCTGATTTGAACTTCGACGCTGGATCATGCTCCGTAGTTGGCTTTTTTAAAGAGGTCATGTTTGCTGGATCAACTTGCTCCTTATAGAATTTTAACTCCTCTGTGGCACAAACCGACTCAGCATAAGCCGCATCGCCTTCTTCACACTCCAAAGCAATCTTTCTACTTCCATGTACTGTGATAGTCCCTTTATGACCTGGCATTTTAAGCTGTAGATAAACATAACATGGCCTTGCCATCAACTTAGCATAAACCGGCCACCCAAACAAGGCGTGGTACGGACTTTTGATCTTTACCACCTCAAACATCAATATTTCTGACCTTGAATTGTAGTCATCTCCAAAAGCTACCTCCAAAGCTATCTTGCCAACAGGATATGCAGACTTACCAGGCACCATACCATGAAAGACCGTATTTGACGGTTTAAGATCCTTATCTGTCAACCCCATACGGCGGAATGTATCATAATACAAAATATTAATACTACTTCCTCCATCCATGAGTACTTTAGTGAACTTGTATCCCCCCACTTGAGGGGCTACCACCAGGGCCAAGTGACCTAGATTATCAACCCGGGGGGGGGGGGGTGATCATCTCTACTCCACAAGATAGGTTGCTCAGACCAGCGTAAATACTGAGGTACTGCCGGCTCAACAGAATTTACTGCCCTTTTGTGAAGCTTCTGGTCACGTTTGCAAAAACTAGTAGTGAAGACATGATATTGCCCGCTGTTCAGCTGCTTGGGATTGCTCTGATAACTCGACTGCTACTGCCGCTGCTGACTCCCCTGATGCTTGTAACCTCCCTAGTTGCCTTGGTGCCCTTTATTGATATGTTCGGTTTGGTTGCCTGGAAACCCTGAACCGGAACCACCACCTCCGTAACCCGGCCCGTGGAAACCTCCTCCTGAACCGCCTGGCGGGCCATTGTCATATTGGAACATATTGGAATTCTTGAAATCCCGCATGATATAACAGTCTTTCCAAAGATGTGATGCCGGCTTCTCCTTCGATCCATGCTTTGGACAGGGCTGATTTAACAAGCGCTCCAAATTGTTGCCTGAACCTCCACCCCTCTGGGGCTGCTTGCCTTTACGGTGCTGGCCATTCTCTTGCGCGTTGGTATTTGCAACAAAGTCCAAGCTACTGTCGGCCTTGCGCTTACCACCGTTTCCATGACCTACCGGATTATGTTGTTGACCTTTGGCATTGCCGTTCTTCTTACCTTTCTCCGGTTTGTCTTCCTCTGAATCCGGATCCTTGGTATTATCTGAATTGGCATATTTAACCAAAGCGGCCATGAGTGTTGACATGTCATTGCAGTGACGTTTGAGCCTTCCCAACTTCTATTTTAACGGTTTGAAACGGCAATTGCCATCTAATGTTAACACTGGAGTGTCTGCATTGATACGATCTGATGAATGCAAAATCGCCGAGACCCATTTGACCCAATGGGTCGTGGACTCCCCTTCCTCTTGGACACAAGCGGCCAGATCTACGATTGACATTGGCTGCTTGCACGTATCCTTGAAGTTCTGGATAAACCGGTGCTTCAATTCAGCCCATGATCCAACAGAGTTGGTCGGCAAGCTCTTCAACCAAGTGCGAGCTGTTCCTTCCAACATCATGGTGAAATATTTAGCACACACTGCCTCATCCACATCTAACATCTCCATTGCCATCTCATAGCTCTCCACCCACGCCTCTGGTTGCAAATCGGCGGTGTAATTTGGTACCTTACGAGGTCCCTTGAAATCCTTGGGCAGTCTCACATTACGCAAAGCGGGAGTTAAACACGACACCCCTAAGGAACTGAACATCACCCCTGGCTCCACGGAGGTCGTGGGGTGAACCGAAGTATGCCGTCGTGCTCCGTGTCAAGCCGTCAACTCGGCCTCCTGACGTGCGCGGCCATGGTCCACAACATCTTGCACATTAGCGCCTCCCCCGGCCGGGTTGTTCCCTTGTGGTGAATTTCGGTGACGTGCGCTACTGGACACGGCCGGTTCGTCCTCCACGTGTCTGCTATAACTCCGGCTTGGACGGGGAGTGGAATGGATCCTCTCACGAATGTGTGAATACGCCTGCTGTTGATTTAGTGCTGTTTGAAGGAGATCCCTGGCCCGACGTGCTTCCACTCCAACTGGTGACTCACCGTCGGTTGGGAGGGCCGCCAGGCATGAAGCGGCAGCCACAATGTTGTCCAACGGGTTGGAATAATGCACGGGCGGCGTCGATGGCACAACGCTGTTCTGGCGAGGCGGGTCCGTCATGCGTGGCTGAACCAGCGCTCCTGTTCCCGGCGCCCCCGCCCGGTTCAGCATGGGTTGGCTACCAGCTCCTGCACCTGGTGTGTTGAAAAGATTTTGCGGCTCATAAACCGACGGGAGACGTGATCAATACCTTCTTCTCAGGACTTCCTCTGAAGCATTCTGATCCAGTCTAATCCGGTAGGCCTGTGCTTCCAATTCAGCCCGCTCTGTAGCCATCCTAGCATTCTCTGTTGCCAGGTCCACTTTAGCCTGGGCTATCTGATCTTTCACCTTTGCAATCTCCACATTGTGCTGATCCCTGGCTGCTGCATCCACCTCCCCGGACATCAACGCTGCCAAAGCGTCGAACAAATCAAACAAGACTTGGGCCGGAGGCGGCGCCGAGCTTCCTGCCCCTGCTGGTGTGGCCGTCGTTGAACCGGAGAGCATTGCTATGGCGGTAGATGAATGAGGCGCCGATTGTGTGCCGGCCATGAAGATGGCGGCCCGGTTTGGTAGACCGGGGGAATCCGGAATACTGTTGCCCTCGGATCCTCCCTCAATCCGGCCGTCCTACAACTGGTAAAGTGATTCGGTCTCTCCAGAAGACTCGTTATCAGAACAGACTACGGTTTCTCCATCGAACACCGGTCCATCCTCGTACCTCGATCCATGGATGACACCTACAAAAACATGCCTTGCCTCGGGCTGAACCCGCGAAGAACTTGCACGCCGAGCCGTTTTGATGATGTCGGTGTAGATGTCCGGCTCGGGGGCCGGTTCACCGATCTTGCTGATGAAGACGTGAATCCCACCAAAGGGGACCCGGTACCCGTATTTGATTGAATCGGCCTCGGGACCCCATCCTGCGTTGTCGATGTAGAGCTTGCCGCGACGACTCTTCGTCATCCGGCCCACAGCGTATCCCTTAAGTCCATCGAAGCTGCCCTTCAAGAACTCAAAACCATCGTGCGATAGACCCACGGTGGGCGCCAACTGTCGTGGGTTTGACACGGCAGATGTCCTCATGAAAGGACTTAGTCATGGAGCCATTGCTACGGGTTAGGTTAAGGGGTTAAACCAGACAAGGGACACGGGGAATTTTATACTAGTTCGGCCCCTTCGAGGAAGGTAAAAGCCTACGTCTAGTTGTGACTGGTATTGCTAGGGTTTCGAAGGCCAGGGAGCGAATCCGCTTTCTCTGGCTCTCGAGTTGTTGTTGTTTGTCCCTAAACCACGGCCGGGTCGTCCCTTTATATACATAGGTTGATGCCCGCCGGACTACACAGCCCCGAAGTCGGATCATAAACGTGTCCGGTTCGGTCTCTACTCTCCCTATCTTATCATACAAGTTATTTGACTAGGTCGGTTTACATTTACAGGCTATAACCCGCCTTTGGGCCTTGGGCCTTCCTTAAAGCGCCATTATCCTCACACCTTCATGGGCTTCTAATCTTCAAAGAGTCAATCCGGCTACATAAGGCCGGTTTACCTCCAGTAGTAATATCCCCAACAGTTAGGGTTACACAAGGTCGGTTACAAAGGAGGAGATATCCATATCCGTATTGCCTAGCTTGCCTTCCACGCCAAGTAGAGTCCCATCCGGACACGAGACGAAGTCTTCAATCTTGTATCTTCATAGTCTAACAGTCCGTCCAATGGAGATAGTCCGGCTGTCCGGAGACCCCCTAATCCAGGACTCCCTCAATAGCCCCTGAACCAGGCTTCAATGACGATGAGTCCGGCGCGCAGTATTGTCTTCGGCATTGCAAGGCAGGTTCCTTCTCCAAATACATCACAGAAGAATTTAAATATGAGGATAGTGTCCAACCCTGCAAAATAAGTTCCACATTCCATCGTAGAGAGAATAATATTTCCGCAGATCTAATTTGCTGGCTTGTTTTGGCAGCATGACATTATGTCATGGCCAGGTGATTATTCGAACCATTTCCTTTAACCAGCCCCGCACATAACGCGAGGCAGTTTTTCGACACGTCTTCTCAAAGCAGAGATCGTGTCCCCTTATTACGGGATTCTCATCAATACGGGCGTGGGTAACCCAACCGCGCCATCAATTGTGGCGCTTGGGGGATAAGCGAGTTTTACCAGGCAAGTGGGGACGCTTAGTTTCGTCCGCCCATATAAAGGGACAAGGATTCACCTTTCTATCCATGCCTTCTTCCTCCCTTACCCATCTGTTTTCGCACACTCGAGTTCTAGCGCCCAAGTCCGCACTTCCCACCTCAACCTTCTCCAATCATGTCCGGAGCGGGAGGCAGGTGGATGGTCTCCTCCGTCACAGAGAGAGACATCAAGAAGCTGCGCGGAGCCGGATACCTAGCCGCGAACATCGCGCATCGGCTACCCGCCGCGGGGCAGATCGTCCCTACCCCAGAACCTCACGAGAGGGTAGTTTTCCTTCACCACTTCCTTCGCGGACTAGGGTTTCCCCTCCATCCATTCGTATGTGGTCTCATGTTCTACTACGGGCTAGACTTTCATGATCTGGCCCCGAACTTCATCCTCAACATTTCGGCATTCATCGTCGTGTGTGAGGCTTTCCTCCGCATCCGGCCCCACTTCGGCCTGTGGTTAAAGACCTTCAATATCAAGCCGAAGGTGGTACAAGGCCAACAAGCATAATGCGGCGGAGCCATGGTGGGCAAGATGCCCAATGTCATATGGCTCAAAGGCTCCTTTGTGGAGATAATAAAGGGGTGGCAGTCGGCATGGTTCTACATCACCGAGCCGCGCGACGCCAAATGGGCGGCAGCCCCCGAGTTTTGATCCGGATTCCCTACACGGCTCACTTCCTGGAAGGAGAAGGGCCTGTCGTGGGGTTCATCGGTGGAGCTGGACGGACTCTAGAAATGTATCCGGAGTATGGCAAGCAAGAAGCTCAAGCTTGTCAACATTGTCCGAGTCATGCTCATCCGTCGGATCCTCCCGTGTCAACAACGGGATTTTACCTTATGGGAGTTCGACCCGGCCCAGCACCAGACTCTGAGCGAGCTCTTTGATACGACGCAGAAGGATGTCTGGAAGGTGCTGTTCAAGGGCGCCGAGGTCCCTCCTTCTCTCGCCGAGGATCGTGGACTAAGCGCAAAGCACTTAGCGCGTTCGGTGAGTTCAATACGTCACGTAAGACATTTATCTTCCCTAGCTTAATTATGTGCGAGGTCTAATCTCCAGGCCTTTGACAAGACTGGGTGGAGATGTCGGGGCAGATCGACTGTCCGGCCCCTTTGCCTGAAGATATTGCGAGCACTCTCCTAATGGAGATGCTGGCTCTGGCTCCTTACAAGGTGCCGGAGAATACCAAGAAGGCCAAGGGAACCTGAAAGAGTTTCCGACGCCAGGTGTTATCGGACTCATCGTCCGATAAATCTGCGGCACACTCCTCCCCCGAAGACGAGGAAGAAGAAGAAGATGCTCCCCCTCCAGGCGGGGGAGACAAGAAAAGGAAGGCCGCCCCAACTGGGGAGGCCGAAGGGTCCAAGAAGGGGAGGACTCTCCTTCCGGACAGTTCCACCGCCGCCGACGAGGGCGAAGACGAGTGGTTGCCCCGGGCCAAGCCCCCGGGGAGATCGTAAGTATTCGGATACCAGAGTAACTCATAGCGTTCCTTTGTCACACTGCTTTCCCTAATGCTGAACATGATTATGCAGGCCGCCGCGAACCAGCATCGATGTATCATCGGACGGCTCCCTGGGCTTGTCGGACATGGATAGCGATCCAGTCCCGACCTCCACCTCCCCTCATCCTGCTGACGACGCCGAGGTGCTCTGTCAAGAGGCACCGGGTCGAGGGGAGACAGTCCCGGAGGCGCCTCAAGGCGACCTTCCGGACTCCGGGAGCCGCGGGGACGGGTCCCCGAGAGCTCCGAGTTCAGCCCTCAGTCGAACACCGCGCCGGACGCTCCAGCGGTTCCGGTCTCGGGCTCGCGGGCTCCTTCTAAGAGGGGCAAGACGCCTGTGCCGGTGACCTCTGTCCATCCAGAGGCACCGGACAATCTGCTAGAAGCGCTTCGTAGCGCTTCCATCGACGAGGAGCACCGCACTATCATGAGTGCGGTGATCCAGAAGGTTCAGTCCACCAAGAGCGGATTGACTGAAGCCTGTGCCAGCCTTCTAACAAGCTTTGAGGTAAGTGTTTTAAAATGTAGTAGAAATATTACCGCATAGATAGTAGCCCCTGATGCTTTGTTCGGTGTTCACAAAGAAAAGCCGAACAGAGGATCAAATAATATCACAGGAGTCTAATATAAGTATGTCAATATGCGTATGCAGGCTTCGCTGCTGGCATTCGCCGCACTGAGTGCGGAGGTCGCCGTACTGAAGCAGGACCTCGAGGGGTCCAGGAAAGAGCTCGGCCTTGCCAAGAGGCAGCTCGAGGAGAACAGGGGTAAGTAATACCCCGTCTATAGATATTTATATATAAAAAAGGACGCGATTGCCAAATGACAGGATCATTGTATGTTTGCCAGGGGCCATGACCGAGGTGGCGACCTTGAAGCAAGCGCTAACCAAGGCCGAAGATAAAGAGGCCAAGGAGCGCACCGAGCGAGAGAGGCACGAGGCTCGGGTGGGTGAGGTGCAGCAAGAGCTCCAGGCTCTCGTGACAAAGCACGAGGCGTTGGAGCTTGACTCGAAGACGCGAGAGTCTGAGCTTGCCGCGGCCCTTGAGAGCGCAAAGAGTGCCAAGGCCGAGGCCCAAAAAGTCCCTCCAGGAGATCAACGTGATGAAGAAGATAGCGGCAGGTAAGGCTTTCTATATGCAAAGCAAGCATGTAAAAGTAAATTACCGATTACTTACCCGCAGTATGTCAGATGCCGCACAATTTTACCAGGCCGAGGACGGAAGCTCGACGGAGAAGCTGTTCTGGTCTCGGTATGCTGAGGCCGAACATCCGGTGCCAATGAGCGACCAGCTGAAGCAGATGGTCGAGCTGCACAAGGCGGCTGAACAGGCCATGAAGGGCCTTATAGTCCGGCTGTGGCCTGGCGACGTCCTTTTGGACAGCTACTTCGGCCTAGTGAGGCGGCTTGTGGATGCCTGCCCACGGCTGGAGGTCATCAAGCGGTACGTCTGCATCGAAGGTGCACGCCGGGCTTTCGCCTGTGTGAAGGTGCAGTGGGCCAAGCTAGACGTTGTGAAGCTGATCAAGGAAGGGCCGCCGCAGGGCAAGGAGCATCGCACCCCTGAAATTTATTATGAGGGTGTAATGAAGGGTGCCCGTCTTGTAGCGGACGAATGTTCAAAGGATGTAATATTTGAGTGAACTTGCTCGTGTGATCCTATATGATGAAAACTTGTTTCATATGCGCTATGCAACGCTTGTGTGAATTTAAGATATTACCTTCTATTTGGCCGTTTATCCAATCTGAGAGATGGCTAGTCCTCGGCTTCTTCCCCCTTGCCACGAGTGCTGAGGTGTTCAGGATAAACCTGAGCACTCTTGTTCCCATATTTGGGTCCTTCGAGGGAGGTGCTCAGCACAACGAACAAGGCAACCGGACTAATAATGCTTTATCACTCTCACTTAGCCATAGAATTCTATAATTTTAAATTTCAGCGAAGCCCCTGGTATTCGGAAGGCCGAATTCGGGGCACGATACACGCCTGTAAGCCGGATAGGGCCGGCCCCTCGCCCTAAGCGGCATAAGTCTTTAGGGACTCGAAAAACCTCGCCGAACAGCGACCAGTCTCTCGCCTTATCATGACAGTCAGTTTTAGCTTTCTCTACTGAGGTGCTAAGCCCGGCAGAACTGGGGCACAATCGCAGTAGTTCTCCTAGCGCTACCTTAGCCGATAGAGCGGAACGTAAGGTACCAAAACATAGGAGCCGGGCAAACCCAACATTTGACCAAAGACATGATTCAGAGCTGATGCATATAGTGCTATAAGTTCGGGGTGCCGCACTTGTGAAAGTGTTCAGACTTTTCACACGGCATTATGGGGTATGTAAGCCCCTGGTGTATTGGCCGTACCCGAGTGTATGGTTGCAAGGCGTCATTAATGAACACACGCACACACATATATATAACAAAAATGCAATAATAGTAATAATGTCATGCATTGTTTATTAAAAAAGAATTGCGTTAAAGCAGAGTGATACAGATAGTGCGATAAGCAAAGAGTAGGACTATGTCCCTTCCAAGGGCAAGCTAAGGAATGATATTAAATTGAATATTTCACTCGTTACTGTAATCAACCTGGGAATTCCGTGGTATAACGTAGTTGTCTGCCTCCTTGGTTGCTGCATCATGTGTTCTGCAATAGTGCTGCCGGACAGTGTTTCCAGAGATTAAGGTCCTGAAAGAAAAAGAAAAATAACCAGACGGGAAGCCCCTAGTGCGGTTTAGGCCGCGTTTTGGGGCCTGCCGCAGTTGTGCCCCCTCCCCACCTATTCCCATGGTATTTTTAATGCGTAATTATGTATGCGCGGCACGAATATCGCTGTTGGGCTGGGATTGGGGTGGCCGCTGTATTGCTACGCGAGCTCAGATCGCGCCAGGCGGTCTATTTTCCGATTGCCCCGAGCGCGCTTGAAGGTGTCCGGGCTTTGAAGCACCGAACTAGTTGATTGCCTTGAGAGGCTGCTTTGCGCTTCTGCTGCGAGGGCCGCGGTGTGCTCCTCTGTTCGAAGAGAGCGCTCTGTGTTTCCATTGACTGTAATAACTCCGCGAGGTCCTGGCATCTTGAGCTTGATGTATGCATAATGCGGTACCGCATTGAATCTAGCGAATGTCGTTCGCCCGAGCAGCGCGTGATAACCACTGCGGAATGGGACTAAATCGAAGATTAACTCTTCGCTTCGGAAATTATCCGGGGATCCGAAGACCACTTCGAGTGTAACTGAGCCTGTGCAGTGGGCCTCTACACCTGGAATGACGCCCTTAAAGGTTGTTTTTGTGGGTTTGATCCTTGAGGGGTCTATACCCATTTTGCGCATTGTGTCCTGATAAAGCAGGTTCAGGCTGCTTCCGCCGTCCATAAGGACTCGAGTGAGGTGAAATCCGTCAAAGATTGGGTCTAGGACCAGTGCGGCGAATCCGCCATGACGGATACTAGTGGGGTGGTCCCTGTGATCGAAGGTGATCGGACAGGAGGACCAAGGGTTGAACTTTGGGGCGACTGGCTCCAACGAATATACGTCCCTGAGCGCACGCTTCTGCTCCCTCTTGGGGATGTGGGTTGCGTATATCATGTTCACCGTCCGCACTTGCGGGGGAAACCTCTTCTGTCCTCCAGTGTGCATCTGCCGGGGCTCCTCCTCGTCATCGCTATGCGGCCCCTTGTCTTGGGGTGCCGTGTATTTGACACGAGCGATCGAGTATACGGTCCAAGCTGGACGGACCCGGCGTACTTTGTTTGAATGGCTTTTTCCGCTGACCGGGTTTAGAGCCTTTGAATCCGACATTGACTGCCGTATCCTCAGTATTTTCGATGTTAATACGGCGCTTATGCTTGTTGCGACGTGACCTGCTATTGCCGTCCTTGGTATCTGAGGTACCATGGTTCTTTGATATGTTATTACTGTGAGCCAGCGAGCTGTCTTCTCCCGCACAAAAGCGGGTCATGAGAGCTTCCATAGATTTCGGCTTTTCCTGACCAAGGTGCCGGGCTAGCCACTCGTCTCGGATGTTGTGCTTGAAAGCCGCTAAGGCCTCCGCATCCGGACAGTCGACGATTTGATTTTTCTTTGTAGGTAACCGAGTCCAGAATTGCCTAGCCGACTCTTCTGGCTGCTGAATTATGTGGCTCAAATCATCGGCGTCTGGTGGTCGCACATAAGTGCCCTGAAAGTTGTCGAGGAATGTGGCTTCCAGATCTTCCCAACAGCTAATGGAGTCCGCAGGCAAGTTGTTAAGCCAATGCCGCGCTGGTCCTTTGAGCTTTAGTGGGAGGTATTTGATGGCGTGTAAGTCATCGCCGCGGGCCATGTGGATGTGGAGGAGGAAGTCCTCAATCCATACCGCGGGATCTGTTGTGCCGTCGTATGATTCAATGTTTACAGGTTTGAAACCTTCTGGGAATTGATGTTCCATTACTTCGTCTGTGATGCATAAGGGGTGTGCGGCGCCTCTGTATTGGGCTATATCGCGACGTAGCTCGAATGGGTCTTGCTCGCTGTGTTCGGCCCGGCCGGATTTTCTTTTACTGTATCCGGCGTGACGTTTGTTGTCTCGCAGAGTGGTGTGCCCTCGTGATCGGTAGATCGATTTTGAATGCTTTGCCTTGTCCTCCAATATGTCTCGCAGGTCTGGCGTATCTCCCCATGCCTTTTTATTTGAATGGCGTTGGGGTGGAGGCTGAGCTTTTGGCTGGAATGCCTCTCTATCGCGGCCACGAGGTGGCCGATCAGCCGTATCATACGCTTCTTCCTCCAGTCGGGGTAGTAACCCGCGCCTTGGGTAAATCTTGGAGGGGCGCTCGAGTTTATATTCCTTGGCCGCGATGACTTCAGTCCATTTGTCAGCTAGCAGATCTTGATCAGCTTGAAGCTGCTGCTGCTTTTTCTTCAGGCTATTTGCCGTGGCCATAAGCCGGTGCTTGAAGCGCTCTTGTTCGACAGGATCCTCTGGTATGGCGAATTCATCGTCGCTGAGGCTTGCCTCGTCTTCGGAGGGGGGCATGTGATTGTCATCCTCCTCCTCTCCGTCTGCCGCTCTCTCAGGAGAGCTGGCTCCTCCATCCTCCTGCTTTAAATCTTGCTGGAGGGGTTTGTTGTTTTCTTCGGCACTATCCGGAGTGTTATTATCTCCTGTGCCGGTATCATCACTTTTGCTTTGGCGGGACTTAGAGCGGCGCCGCTGACGTCGGCGTTTGGGTTGCTTCTTGGAGGGGTCATCCTCCGCTATCCCATCGCCATTGCCTTCTTTGGGTGTATCCACCATGTATATGTCATATGACGAGGTGGCTTTCTAGTGCCCTATAGGTGCTGGTTCATGTTCGTCTCCTACATCGTCGTCCATACCGTCGATGTCTTCGGAGTCAAAGTCGAGCATGTCGGTTAAATCATCGACAGTGGCTACGAAGTGGGTGGTGGGTGGGCGTCGAATTTCTTCGTCGTCCGCATCCCAATCCTGTTGGCCATAATCCGGCCAGGTCTCTCCTGACAAAGAGAGAGACCTTAGTGAATTCAGAATGTCGCCGAAGGGCGAGTGCTGAAAGATATCTGCGGCGGTGAATTCCATGATCGGCGCCCAATCGGATTCGATTGGCAGGGGCGCGGATGGTTCGGAGTACGGAAAAGAGTCCGGCACCTTGGAGTCACGGGCTGTGCAGAGGATTATGCCGGTGTTTGGCTCGATCGCCGTTGAGACTGTAGCCCCTGAGGCGGTGTCTAACCACCTGTCCTCGATTGGCGCAGTTGGCTCCGAGCTAAGGGTCGGAGCTGATGCGGGCGCGGCCTCTAGGGTACTGTTCGGCGGCAGAGCTAGGTCATACCCATCGCGACAGTGCGGCGCGCCTGGCTGTGGCTCCAATCCGTCGAAGATCAAGTCTCCATGGATGTCGGCCGTGTAGTTCAAACTTCCAAATCTGACCTGACGGCCAGGGGCGTAGCTTTCAGTCTACTCTAGATGGCCAAGCGAATTAGCCCGCAGTGCAAAGCCGCCGAATACGAAGATCTGTCCGGGGAGAAAAGTTTCACCCTGGACCGCATCGCTACGATGATAGTAGTAGCCATCAAGCCTAACAGCGACTACACAGAGGAACTCTCAATGAAAGCACCAATGTCGGTGTCAAAACCGGCGGATCTCAGGTAGGGGGTCCCGAACTGTGCGTCTAGGCTGGATGGTAACAGCAGGCAGGGGACACGATGGTTTACCCAGGTTCGGGCCCTCTTGATGGAGGTAAAACCCTACGTCTTGCTTGATTGATATTGATGATATGGGTAGTTCAACAGTAGATCTACCACGAGATCAGAGAGGCTAAACCCTAGAAGCTAGCCTATGGTATGATTGTATGTTGTGGTTGTTGTCCTACGGACAAAAAGCCTTCGGTTTATATAGACACCGAAGAGGGTTAGGGTTACACAAGGTCGGTTACAAAGGAGGAGATATCCATATTCGTATTGCCTAGCTTGCCTTCCACGCCAAGTAGAGTCCCATCCGGACACGAGACGAAGTCTTCAATCTTGTATCTTCATAGTCTAACAGTCCGGCCAATGGAGATAGTCCGGCTGTCTGGAGACCCCCTAATCCAGGACTCCCTCAGAAGGCATCGAACGCCTATTGGGAGAAACAAGCGTCACGAAGTATGGCCCGGTGACGCCTGTGATTCATGGCGCTCTCCACTTTGGAATTTGTAGCGGGTAGTCTATCCGCATCCTTTGTAGGAGGAGCATCCAACATTCGCCCCGTGTTTGCTTCTGCCTCTATGTCCTGCCCTGGAGCCCGACTGGTGGAGGCGTGATCGGCAACCTCTCCGGATATAGTCTGGCGAGCGTTTTTCCTACTAGGAAACATGGACGTCATTATATTTTAAGAAAGATGACAACCACGGATCGAGGTTCTGTATCATACCTTTGCGCCAGCGTCTCAGTCCTGACCGCCTTTCTTTTTAGCCTACCCGGCTTCGGTGTCCCTTGTTGGTGAGTCACTGCGGGTTCGGCATGGTGTCCCGAGGGCCTTCCCTGTAAAACACCATATGTGTATGGTAGGTGAAGTGCATAAAATGGGATCCTTCTCGGAGGTTGGGACTCCGGTTTTTCTTACATGCGATGCAGGGAGTAGCCTAGGACAGTCGGCTATGATGGCCACCATGGCATCATCGCAGCTCAATTGATAGAATGTCATGTCGATCAGCTCCACAAATATGTCCGGATCCTCTTCGAGTCTGGGATCGAGGGCCCGGTTAGGGTCCTCCCTTACAGCTTTTCGCAGTTCCTGCCATGAAACGGCAAGGTGAGTATTTATGACGAAGAATACGGGAAGGTTGGGAGTAAAGAGTGACAGCTCACCCAGCTTGGAGGGTTGTACATGGAGAATTCATCCCGTGGCTTAATACGGATGAACTCCTCTTCCTCTCCCTTGAACAAATCGGACAGAATTTTTGCTAGAGCAGCAACTAAGTTCAGTCCCTTACGCCCGCAGCAGGTGGCATCATCTTCCCCATTAAAGCGCCACATGGGGTGCCCTCGATATTGAAGTGGCTGCACCCCCCGCATTATACATATTGACATAACCTTGATTATTGTTAGTCATGATTGAGCCAACACTTTTATCCGGCCCGTCAGGTAAAGGACTTCTCCATTATGTTCCTCCTGAGGGCTCCGTGGGCGCCAGCTTCGGCGTTTCTTCAAAGGGGCATTGTCGAACTCGGGAAGACCCATCCGAATAGGATTTGGAAGGGGGACGTCCTCCATGTAAAACCACTCTGAAGGCCAGTCTTCGGACGTCTTCTTTGGGGTACCAGACATGTATCCGGTCCCGGCGATGTGCCATATTTCGGCTCCGCCCACTTGATATATTGACCCCTTCTGTGTACGGGGCACAAGGCAGAATAGCCTCTTCCACAGCTCGAAATGAGCTTCGCAGCCCAGAAACATCTCACAAAGGGCAACATAACCAGCGATGTGTAATATGGAAGCGGGGGTGAAATTATGCAACTGGAGGCCATAAAACTCCAGGAGCCCGCGGAGGAATGGATGGATCGGAAATCCAAGTCCCCTTAGTAAATAAGGGACAAGGCATACTCGCTCCCCCTTGGAGGGATTGGGGAAGCTCTCCGCTTGCTCCCCGCCATTATAGGTGGCGAGCCCGGCTCGAACGGGGACCATATACGCTGGAGGGAGAAATCCCTGGGTCTGTAACTCTACTGATTGGCTGTGCGGGACGAAGCACTTCTCCCAGTCACCGGGCTTAGGGCCGCGGGAGCGGGAGGAGGAGCTGCGATGGCCGGCCATGTTGGAATGGATTTTTCCGAGCGCGCTACGATGGATACTCGCCATGGGAGGATGGTGTGGTCTGGATCTAAGAATCCCCGTCTCTTTAATAGACACTTTACTTACATGGCTAGTGTGGCGAATGTAAAAATGCCCTGGCTCCTCGCATTCGCTCAACACGTGGAAGATAGCCCTTATTGGGCGTGGAAGCCAAGAAGTTCAACATTTATGGGGAGCCGTACACTATTCAGCAGATATTCGGAATTTGGAGAAGAACCCGCCTCGTAATGTCGAAGACAATCTGCGCGTCGGACTCATCGTCATTGAAGCCTGGTTCGGGGGCTACTGAGGGAGTACTGGATTAGGGGGTCTCCGGACAGCCGGACTATATCCTTTGGTCGGACTGTTGGACTATGAAGATACAAGATTGAAGACTTTGTCTCGTGTCCGGATGGGACTCTCCTTGGCGTGGAAGGCAAGCTTGGCAATATGGATATGTAGATCTCCTCCCTTGTAACCGACTCTATGTAACCCTAGCCCCCTCCGGTGTCTATATAAACCGGAGGGTTTAGTCCGTAGGACGAGATACAATCATACCATAGGCTAGCTTCTAGGGTTTAGCCTCTATGATCTCGTGGTATATCAACTCTTGTAATACTCATATCATCAAGATCAATCAAGCAGGAAGTAGGGTATTACCTCCATCGAGAGGGCCCGAACCTGGGTAAACATCGTGTCACCCGCCTCCTGTTACCATCCGCCTTAGACGCACAGTTCGGGATACCCTACCTGAGATCCACCGGTTTTGACACCGACACATCACCTCGTGACCAACTCCTTAGTCATTTTCTTGCAAGCTTGTGATGTGTATTACCGAGAGGGCCCAGAGATACCTCTCCGATACTCGAAGTGACAAATCCTAATCTCGATCTATGCCAACTCAACAAACACCTTCAGAGATACCTTTAGAGCATCTTTATGATTGCTCAGTTATGTTGTGATGTTTGATAGCACACAAGGCATTCCTCCGGTATTCGGGAGTTGCATAATCTCATAGTCGAAGGAATATGTATTTGACATGAAGAAAGCAATAGCAATAAAATTGAACGATCATTTTGCTAAGCTAACGGATGGGTCTTGTCCACCACATCATTTTCCTAATGATGTGATCCCGTTATCAAATGACAACTCATGTCCATGGTTAGGAAACATTAACCATCTTCGATCAACGAGCTAGTCAAGTAGAGTCTCACTAGGGACACGGTGTTTGTTTATGTATTCACACATGTATTTAGGTTTCCGATCAAATTCTAGCATGAATAATAAAACTTTATCATGAATAAGGAAATAGAAAATAACAACTCTATTATTGCCTCTAGTGCATATTTCCTTCAGTCTCCCAGTTGCACTAGAGTCAATAATCTAGTTCACATCGCCATGTGATTAACACCAATAGTTCACATCGCCATGTGACCAACACCCAAAGGGTTTACTAGAGTCAATATTCTAGTTCACATCGCCATGTGATTAACACCCAAAGAGTACTAAGGGGTGATCATGTTTTGCTTGTGAGAGAGGTTTAGTCAACAGGTCTGCCACATTTAGATCCGTATGTATTTTGCAAATTTCTAAGTCTACAATGCTCTGCATGGAGCTACTCTAGCTAATTGCTCCCGCTTTCAATATTTATCCAGAATTCCAGATTGAGACTCAGAGTCATCCGGATCAGTGTCAAATCTTGCATCGACGTAGCCCTTTACGACGAACTCTTTGTCATCTCCATAACCGAGAAACATTTCCTTAGTCCTATTTAGGTACCTAAGGATAATTTTGACCGCTGTCCAGTGATCTACTCCTAGATCACTATTGTACCCCTTTGCCAAATTCATGGCAAGGTACACAATAGGTCTGGTACACAGCATGTCATACTTTTATAGAACCTATGGCTGAGGCATAGGGAATGACTTTCATTTTCTCTCTATCTTCTGCCGTGGTCAGGTTTCGAGTCTTACTCAACTTCACACCTTACAATACAGGTAACAACTCCTTCTTTGATAGATCCATTTTGAAATCCTTCAAAATCTTGTCAAGGCATGTACTCATTGAAAATCTTATCAAGCGTCTTGATGTATCTCTATAGACCTTGATGTGTGACGCCCCCTGTCGGTGTCAAAACCGGCGGATCTCGGGTAGGGGGTCCCGAACTGTGCGTCTAGGCTGGATGGTGACAGGAGGCAGGGGACACGATGTTTTACCCAGGTTCGGGCCCTCTTGATGGAGGTAAAACCCTACGTCCTGCTTGATTAATATTGATGATATGGGTAGTACAAGAGTAGATCTACCACGAGATCAGAGAGGCTAAACCCTAGAATCTAGCCTATGGTATGACTGTATGTTATGATTGTTGTCCTAGGGACTAAAACCCTTCAGTTTATATAGACACCGGAGAGGGTTAGGGTTACAAAAGGTCGGTTACAAATGAGGAGATATCCATATCCGTATTGCCTAGCTTGCCTTCCACGCCAAGTAGAATCCCATCCGGACACGAGACGAAGTCTTCAATCTTGTATCTTCATAGTCTAACAGTCCGGCCAATGGAGATAGTCTGGCTGTCCAGAGACCCCCTAATCCAGGACTCCCTCAGTAGCCCCTGAACCAGGCTTCAATGACGATGTGTCCGACGCGCAGTATTGTCTTCGGCATTGCAAGGCGGGTTCCTTCTCCGAATACATCATAGAAGAATTTGAATACGAGGATAGTGTCCGACCCTACAAAATAAGTTCCACATTCCACCGCAGAGAGAATAATATTTTTGTAGATCTAATTTTGTTGGCTTGTTTTGGCAGCATGACGTTATGTCACACCCCGGTGATTATTCGAACCGTTTCTTTTAACCAGCCCCGCACATAACGCGACGCAGTTTTTCGACACGTCTTGTCAAAGCAGAGATCGTGTCCCCTTATTATGGGATTCTCATCAATACGGGCGTGGGTAACCCAACCGCGCCATCAATTGCGGCGCTTGGGGGATAAGCGGGTTTTACCAGGCAAGTGGGGACGCTTAGTTTCGTCCGCCCATATAAAGGGATAAGGATCCACCTTTCTATCCACGCCTTCTTCCTCCTGTGCTCATCCATTTTCGCACACTCGAGCTCCAGCGCCCAAGTCCGCACTTCCACCTCAACCTTCTCCAACCATGTCCGGAGCGGGAGGCAAGTGGATGGTCTCCTCCGTCACGGAGGGAGACATCAAGAAACTAAGGAGAGCCGGATACCTGCCCGACGACATCACGCACCGGCTCCCAGATGAGGGGCAGCTCATCCCCATCCCCAGGCCCCATGAGAGGGTAGTATTCCTCACCCATTTCCTCCATGGACTGGGTTTCCCTCTCCATCCATTCGTCTGTGGGCTCATGTTCTATTACGGCCTGGATTTCCACGATCTGGCCCCGAACTTCGTCCTCAACATCTTGGCGTTTATCGTCGTGTGCGAGGCCTTCCTCCGCATCAAGCCCCACTTCGGCTTATGGCTGAAGACCTTCAATGTCAAGCCAAAGGTGGTGGGCGGCCGCCAGGCGGAGTGCGGAGGCGCCATGGTGGGCAAGATGCCAAACATAACATGGCTCGAGGGCTCCTTTGTGGAAACCATAAAGGGTGGCAATCGGGGTGGTTCTATATCACAGAGCCGCGCGACCCCGCATGGGTAGCGGCCCCCTGAGTTCGGATCTGGCATTCCCATGCGGCTCACCTCCTGGAAAGAGAAGGGCCTGTCCTGGGGTAATTCAAAAGAGCTGACCGGACTCCAAACATGTATTCAAAACATGGTGGACAAGAAGCTCAAGCTCGTCAACATAGTCCAGGTTATGCTCATTCACCGGATACTCCCGTGCCAACAACGGGAGTTCACCTTGTGGGAGTTCAATCCGGCGCAGCACCGAACTCTGAACAGGCTCTTCGACACGACTCATGAACATGCCTGGAGGGTGCTGTTCAAAAGCGCCGAGGTCCCTCCCCCTATTACTGAGGATCACGGATTCGGCACGAAGCACCAAGCCAGTGCGGTAAGCTGCTTTACCCTTCACAGGATACTTATTTTTTATATAGATTAACTCTATGCGGGATCTAAACTCCCGTACCTTTGACAGGACTGGCAGAAGATGGCTGGACAGATCGACTGTCCGGCTCCTTTGCCCGAAGGCCCCGTAGACGCTCTTCTGGTGAAGATGTTGACTCAGGCCCCTTATAAGGTGCCGGAGAAGACCATGAAGGCCAAGGGAGCTCGAAAGAGTTCCCGATGCCAGGCGTCGTGGGATTCACCGTCCGATGACTCTGCGGCGCACTCTTCCCCCGAAGACGAGGAGGAGGAAGAAGAAGATGCCTCCCCACCGACTGGGGGAGTCAGAAAAAGGAAGGCCGCCCCAACTGGGGGGCCAAAGGGTCCAAGAAGGGAAGGACTCCCCTTCCGAACAGCTCCACCGCCGCCGACGAAGGAGAAGACGAGTGGTTGCCCAGGGCCAAGCCCCCGGGGAGATCGTAAGTATTCGGATACCAAAGTAACCCATAAGATTCCTTTGTCGCACTACTTTCCCTAATCGCCGAACATAATTACGCAGGCCGCCACGAGCCAATATCGAGGTATCATCGGACGGCTCACTGGGCTCGTCGGACATGGATAGCGATCCAGTCCCGACTGCTACCTCCCTCATCCTGCCGACGACGCCGAGGTGTTGTCTCAAGAGGCACCGGATCGAGGGGAGACAGTCCCGGAGGCGCCTCAAGGCGACCTTCCGGACTCCGGGAGCTGAGGGGACGGGGCCCCCGAGAGCTCCGAGTTCGGCCCTCAGCCGAACACCGCGCCGGACCCTCCAGCAGTTCCGGGCTCGGGCAGGCGGCCTCCTTCTAAGAGGGGCAAAACGCCTGTGCCGGTGACCTCTGTCCATCCAGAGGCGCCGTACAACCTGCTGGAAGCGCTTCGCAGCGCTTCCATCGACGAGGAGCACCACACCATCATGAGTGCGGTGATCCAGAAGGTTCAGTCCCACAAGAGCGGATTCACTGAAGCCTGTGCCAGCCTTTTAACAGGCTTCGAGGTAAGTGTTTTAAAATGTAGTAGAAATATTACTGCATAGAAAGTAGCCCCTGATGCTTTGTTCGGTGTTCACAAAGAAAAGCCGAACAGAGGATCAAATAATATCGCAGGAGTCTAATATAAGTATGTCAATATGCATATGCAGGCTTCGTTACTGGCATCCGCCGTACTAACTGCGGAGGTTGCCGTACTGAAGGAGGACCTCGATGGGTCCAAGAAAGAGCTCAGCCTTGCCAAGAGGCAGCTCAAGGAGAACAAGGGAGTAATACCCCGTCTATAGATATGTATATATAAAAAGGACGCGATTGCAAAATGACAGGATCACTGTATGTTTGCCAGGGGCCACGACTGAGGTGGCGACCCTGAAGCAAGCGCTGACCAAGGCCGAAGATACAGCGGCCAAGGAGCGCACCGAGCAAGAGAAGCACGAGGCTCGGGTGGGAGAGGTGCAGCAAGAGCTCCAGGCTCTCGTGACGAAGCACGAGGCGTTGGAGCTTGACTTGAAGACACAAGAGTCTGAGCTTGCCGCGGCCCGTGAGAGCGCAAAGAGTGCCAAGGCCGAGGCCCAGAAGGCCCTTCACAAGATCGACGTGATGAAGAAGATAGCGGAGGGTAAGGTGAAAGGATCGAGAAGAGGTGTCTAGAGGGGGGGGGGGTGATTAGACACTAAGTGCCAAAAGATGCAGTTTTTAATATTCTTAAGTTTAAGTGGAGTTTAAGCACAAGTTTAACAAACACAATACATATCAAGCAAGCATGCAATGAGTATATGAGCAGCGGAAAGCAAAGCATGCAACTTGCAAGAATGTAAAGAGAAGGGTTTGGAGTATTCAAACGCAATTGGAGACACGGATGTTTTTGTCGTGGTTCTGATAGGTGGTGCTATCGTACATCCACGTTGATGGAGACTTCAACCCACGGAGGGTAACGGTTGCGCAAGTCCACGGAGGGCTCCACCCACGAAGGATCCACGAAGAAGCAACCTTGTCTATTCCATCACGGTCGTCGCCCACGAAGGACTTGCCTCATTAGCGGTAGATCTTCACGAAGTAGGCGATCTCCTTGCCCTTACAAACTCCTTGGTTCAACTCCACAATCTTGTTGGAGGCTCCCAAGTGACACCTAGCCAATCTAGGAGACACCACTCTCCAAGAAGTAACAAATGGTGTGTTGATGATGAACTCCTTGCTCTTGTGCTTCAAATGATAGTCTCCCCAACACTCAACTCTCTCTCATAGGATTTGGATTTGGTGGAAAGAAGATTTGAGTGGAAAGCAACTTGGGGAAGGCTAGAGATCAAGATTCATATGGTTGAAATGGAATATCTTGACCTCAACACAAGTGTAGGTGGTTCTCTCTCAGAAAATGTGTATTGGAAGTGTAGGTATGTTCTGATGGCTCTCTTCACGAATGAAGAATGGGTGGACAGGTATATATAGCCTCCACACAAAATCTAACCGTTACACACGATTTGCCAAACTCGGTGAGACCGAATGGTTAAACTCGGTCGAACCGATTCAGCAAACCTAGTGACCGTTAGGATTTTCGGTGGGACTGAGATGCAACTCGGTAGGACCGAGTTGGTTAGGGTTAGGGCATAATGTAATCTTGGTGTGACTGATTACACAAACTCGGTGGGACCGATTTTGGTAATAAGCTAACCGGTGAGTTGGTCAGGCAAACTCGGTGGGACCGATTCGCTCATCTCGGTGAGACCGAAATGTTACAAAAGGGAAACAGAGAGTTTACATTGCAATCTCGGTGGGACCGATCGCTCATCTCGGTAAGACCGAAACGTTACGTAGGGAAACAGAGAGATTGCAATCCCATCTCGGTGAGACCGAGATCCCTATCGGTGAGACCGATTTGCTAGGGTTTGTGGCAGTGGCTATGACATCTGAAACTCGGTGGCGCCGGATAGATAGAATCGGTGGGGCCGAGTTTGACTTTTGGTTTAGGTCATATGTGGATGTGGGAAGGTAGTTGAGGGTTTTGGAGCATATCACTAAGCACTTTGAGCAAGCAAGACATTAAGCAACACCTCATCCCCTCTTGATAGTATTGGCTTTTCCAATAGACTCAATGTGATCTTGGATCACTAAAATAGAAAATGTAGAGTCTTGATCTTGAAGCTTGAGCCAATCCTTTGTCCTTAGCATCTTGAAGGGGTTCCACATCCTCTAGTCAATGCCACTCCATTGTTGAACTTATCTGAAACATACTAGGTAAAAGTGTTAGTCCAACAAGAGATATGTTGACATTAATTACCAAAACCACCCAAGGAGCACTTGTGCTTTCAATCTCCCCCTTTTTGGTAATTGATGACAACATACATCAAAGCTTTAGATAAAGATATAGAGAATAGCAAGTAAAGCTTTGGAAAGACATGTAACATGCATAGGCTCCCCCTACATGTATGCAATCATGTGAATATTGAATATAGGAGCATGTCAATGCGTAAACATGACAGAGTAAGCAATGTGTTACATGTATCTTGGCTATATGCATCAGAGCAAATGATGTGAATGTGAGAAATGTACCTTCATGCTCATGAGTCCTTCTTGCAAATAGTATGTACATCAGCAAGAACTTCTCATTCACATGACTGTGATGCATATACTTACCTTGTGGTCTTGAGTTGGCTTAGGATGGGATGAACTTGCGCAAACAAGGTTAAATAACACAGATACACCTACTGACCAGAGCAAGCAAGAGAAACCACAAGAGAACCAATACTGGGATGACATGTAGAGTGAGTACTAAGTACCACATTGGATATAGACATGTCCCCAAAGGTAAAGATATGCAATAAAATCAGAGATTTCCTTCCCTTAGATGTCTTGCTCCCCCTGAATCTGCATGGGATATTGGGAGAAGATAGGGAACGGAAAATCAGAGCAACAAAAAAGAAACAACAGAGCTTGAGCTAAAGCAAGCAACCAAACATGTCTTTCCCCTCTTAAAGACATGTGACATCTCTCCTCTTGAACACCAAGCATCTGGGGTCTTTGATGATATTACTTTCTCCTAGTTGAGATACTCTCTCCCCCTGAGTATTCTCTCTTTCTCCCCCTATTGGAAGGATTAAGCTTTGATGTGATCTCTCTCTCCCCCTTTGACATCAATTTCCAAGAAGGGCTCTTCTGGACATGTGATACAAATGGGTTGGTCCTCGAGTCACAGAGTAAAGCAGCATGTCTAATATGATGCTGGTAGAGGACAAGAATCATTGAGTGGAGCTGGAGCAAACAAAAATCAGGAATAAGTGGCAAGTTGGTTTTCCTGTGGTGGAATCGGTGACTCCGAGTTGTGTGCTTCGGTTGCACCGAAAGATTTCAGTTGGGCCGAAGAGAACAAACCGGTGTGACCGAGTTCATTAGAGTGAAACCACTTGTCACCTCAGCTCACTAGACAAGTAAGATCTCACAAGGATATGCAAGGAATTTACTGAAAGATTTGCAATGAATTGGATGCAGAAAATGCAGAACAAAAAGGAAAGAAAAGAAACTAAAAGTAAAGGGGAAACAAATATGCAAATGCAAAAGCACGAAGAAACACTAGAGAACTTCATCTAGAAATGGTCGGTGACAAAGTCACCTATGTTAGAGTATATTGACTTAGCAGTCAAGTGAGAGCACTTGATCATAGGTCATACTCATCGTTTAAGCTCAAAATGGGGTTACCATTTTTCATTTAAGCATCTTGATGTATTCACATCTTGTCGAGTTGCTTTGGCTCATGACTTGGAGTAAAGCTTCTCTAAGATGGAATAACATACCTTGGGTGGTGGTGTTGATCTTGATCATGTAGTTGAACTTGTGTGGGTTGCTCAAGGTTGATGTAGTTCATCAAGAGTTGGGAGCACCACTTGGAGTTTGAGTTCATCTACCTACATGGGTTAGCTTTGCAAGGAAGAGCACTTGTGTATCCAAAATGACAATCATGAGACTCAACATGGAATTTGCCAAAGGATATGTTTGAATGGTTTCGTGCTTCCTTGTCTTCAACCACCATTGTGTAGAGACTTGGTGATGTAGAAATTGCTCAAGATGTGAGTGTGTGGCAATCTCATAGATTTAGATTCATCCAAGTACCTACACGGGTTAGATACCATGCAAGGTACAAATATATCCAAGACATATGAATAGCATCATAAGAGAAATATCGAGGATTAGTCATCGGCTCATGCCCCGCATGTATCAAATGGAGTTCCTACTCCAAGTTTGAAGCATCAATGATGTTCAATTCACCTCTCAACCTGCAAAACACTTTCTCATCAAGTGGTTTAGTGAATATATCCGCCAATTGCTTATCGGTGTGAACATGCTTAAGGTTAATGTCCCCTTTTGCAACATGATCTCGAATGAAATGATGACGAACTTCAATATGCTTAGTTCGAGAATGTTGCACGGAATTGTGAGCAATCTTAATAGCACTTTCATTTTCACATAGAAATGGAACATGTTTCACATATATCCCATAATCTTTAAGAGTTTGGGTCATCCAAAGTAATTGAGCACAACATGAACCAGCGGCAATATATTCTGCTTCGGCGGTGGATAAGGATACCGAGTCTTGTTTCTTGGAAGACCAAGACACAAGAGATCTACCAAGGAATTGACAAGTACCCGAAGTGGATTTTCTATCAACCTTGTCTCTGGCATAGTCCGAATCGGAGTAGCCAACAAGATCAAAAGAGGACCTCTTGGGATACCAAATGCCAAAATTTGGTGTATGGATTAGGTATCTCACTATCCTTTTCACAGCCTTAAGATGACACTCTTTAGGAGCAGCTTGATATCGTGCACACATGCACACACTTAGCATAATATTGGGACGAGAGGCACATAGATATAACAATGAACCAATCATAGAGCGATAAACCTTTTGATCAACCGATTCACCATCTTTGGTCAAATCAAGATGTCCACTAGTAGGCATAGGTGTAGTCATACCTTTGCATTCTTGCATATTGAACTTCTTGAATAAGTCCTTGGTGTACTTCGTTTGAGAGACAAAGGTACCTTCCTTAGTTTGCTTGATTTGCAAACCGAGAAAGAATTTGAGTTCACTCATCATAGACATCTCAAACTTCTCCGACATTAGCTTTCCAAACTTCTCACTAAAATGAGGGTTAGTTGAACCAAATATGATATCATCAACATAAATTTGGCACACAAATAGTTCTCCATTAACCCTTTTAGTAAAAAGAGTAGAATCAATTTTACCAATTTCAAATCCTTTTTCAATAAGAAACTTGGTCAAGCATTTATACCATGCTCTAGGAGCTTGTTTAAGACCATAAAGGTCTTTGTGAAGTTTGTAAACATGATTAGGTTTCTTAGGATTGACGAAGCCGGGAGGTTGCTTAACATAAACTTCTTCCTCCATTTTTCCATTTAGAAAAGCACTTTTAATGTCCATTTGGTACAAGGTGATATCATGGTGATTAGCATAAGCAAGTAAGATGCGAATGGACTCAAGTCTAGCAACGGGAGCATATGTCTCACCATAGTCCATACCTTCAACTTGTGTGTAGCCTTGGGAGACGAGATGTGCTTTGTTGCGAACCACTTGTCCATCTTCATCTTGATTGTTGTGAAACACCCATTTGGTACCAATGATGTTGTGGTTGTTGTCGGGCTTCTCGACCAATGTACACACTTGATTTCTCTCAAAGTTGTGTAGCTCTTCATGCATAGCGTTTATCCAGTCCGGATCCTCCAATGCTTCTTCAACCTTCATAGGTTCAATGCTAGAGATGAATGAGTAATGTTCACAAAAGTTAGCTAAACGAGTTTCAGAGCGAGTGATTCTCCCGGTTTGGATATCATTGTAGATTTGCTCGATGGGATGATCTTTGGCAATTCTTTCTCGAACTCGTGAAAGCTTTTGCTTGGGTAGGGGTGGAACATCCTCTTCATCTTGTTCTTCTTCTTGGCCTTCTTCATTGTTGACGTTGTCGTTCTCTTATCGTGGTGGAGAAGGAGGTTGTTGATGTTCATCTTGGTGCGCTTCCTCGTTTTCTTCCTCTTGGCGTGTCCCACTTGTGGATGCTTCCGTATCAACTCTTGGTTCACCTTGTCGTGAGGTAGAAGCTTCCACTTGGACGGACGAGGTACTCTCCTTCACTTCCGTTGGATTAATCTTGCCAATGGACAAGTCTTGAATTGCTTCCGAAGGGTCTTTGTCTCCTACATCAATTGGCAATTGCTCTACTTGCGAGCCGTTAGATTCATCAAACTTCACATCTACCGTCTCTTCAACCTTTCGGGTGAAATTGTTGTAGACATGGTAAGTGTGAGAGTTTGAGCCATAACCAAGTAGGAAACCTTCATGAGATTTAGGAGAAAATTTAGAACGACGATGCTTATCAAGAATGTAGCACTTTGAGCCGAATACTCGAAATTATCCAACTTGGGGTTTGTAACCGGTGAGGAGCTCGTATGTTGTCTTGCCAAGTAGCTTGTGAAGATACAAGCGATTTGTTGCATGACAAGCTGTCTCAACCGCTTCCGCCCAAAAGTGCTTTAGCGTTTTTTACTCATCAAGCATCGCTCTTGCCATCTCGATAAGAGTCCGGTTCTTCCTCTCAACAACTCCATTTTGTTGAGGTGTGTACGTAGCCGAGAACTCGTGCGAAATCCCTTTTTTCGTCAAGAAAGGTGTCCACATTTGCGTTCTTGAACTCTGTTCCGTTGTCGCTCTGAACCTTCTTGCTCTTCACGTCAAACTGATTTTGGGCCTTCCTAGCGAAGTTTTTGAAGATATTTTGGACCTGCGATTTGTCATCAAGAAAGAACACCCACGTAAATCTTGAAAAATCATCAGCTATGACTAGACCAAATGAGTTACCACCGAGACTCTTGTAGGCATTTGGACCAAAGAGATCCATGTGAAGTAGCTCGAGTGGTCTTCTTGTGGTCATGATGTTCTTCACGCGGTGACTTCCTCCAACTTGTTTCCCTGCTTGACAAGCACTACAAAGTCTATCCTTGTCAAATATGACATCTTTTATTCCAAGGATATGATCACCTTTAATAAGCTTATCAAGATTTTGCATACCAACATGACCTAGTCTTCTATGCCACAACCAGCCTTTAGAAGATTTGGTAATTAAGCAAGTTCTAGGTTGAGCCTTTTTAGTGAAATCAACAATGTAAAGATCTCCTCTACGTATACCGGTAAAGACCATTTTATGATTGTCTCTACGAAACACTTGGCAATCTACTTCAGTGAATAAGACATTGAACCCGAAATCCGCAAGTCTAGAAACTGAAAGTAAATTGTATCCAAGGGATTCAACGAGCATGACATTTTGTATGGAGCTATCATGTGAGATGGCCACCTTACCAAGGCCAACCACCTTACCCTTTGAATTATCACCAAAAGTGACATATTTTCGAGGGCCGTCGTTTTCAGCAAGCTCGCGGAACATATCTTTATCTCCGGTCATATGATCAGTACATCCACTATCAAGGACCCATTCCTTTCCTCCAGCCATGTAGCCGCGAAGATTTGCCATAAGACCAAAATGCCTCATTGCATCATCAAGATCATAGTCATTATCATCATCTTCATCATAGTATCCATGTTCAACATCATCTTGTGATTGATCAATTCCTAGAGAGGGTAATTCATTAGATAAATGATCATCACAATGGTTACCTTTATGAATTCTAATAGCTTTGGATATGATATCGCTAATGATTCCAACATTTCCTTTATCACGCATGAGATTGGTAAGCTCAAATAGACAATCACCAAAGCTAGGATCACTAGAGTTCGTCTTACTCAGGGCAATACACTTATGGAGAATTTCGTCTAAATTTTTCAAGGAATAATCTAGAAATCGTTCCTCAAGAAATCTCCATATGGTGTAGGCACACTAGAGAGTAGGCAAACATCTAATCAAGTTTCTAGGCAAGCCTCTAATGATGAGCTCAACAGTTCTAAGATTGCGAATCATGTCAATATCTTCATCTAGGGTAGGGTGCAAAGGATCAACATGAGGTGCACAAGGGCTAGTGATGTACTTGTTCAAATGATATTCACTGAAAATCTCAAGCATTTCATTTTTCCACTCATGAAAATACTCTCCATCAAGAATAGGCACTCTATGTCTAAGACTCCCCAAAGTAGACACATCCATCTTCCTCCAATGGTGTTTAAACCAAGGCAATGGAGACCAATGCTCTGATACCAATTGAAAGGATCGAGAAGAGGTGTCTAGAGGGGGGCTGATTAGACACTAAGTGCCAAAAGTTGTAGTTTTTAATATTCTTAAGTTTAAGTGGAGTTTAAGCACAAGTTTAACAAACACAATACATATCAAGCAAGCATGCAATGAGTATATGAGCAGCGGAAAGTAAAGCATGCAACTTGCAAGAATGTAAAGAGAAGGGTTTGGAGTATTCAAACACAATTGGACACACGGATGTTTTTGTCATGGTTCCGATAGGTGGTGCTATCGTACATCCACGTTGATGGAGACTTCAACCCATGGAGGGTAACGGTTGCGCGAGTCCACGGAGGGCTCCACCCACGAAGGGTCCACGAAGAAGCAACCTTGTCTATTCCATCACGGCCGTCGCCCACGAAGGACTTGCCTCACTAGCGGTAGATCTTCACGAAGTAGGCGATCTCCTTGCCCTTACAAACTCCTTGGTTCAACTCCACAATCTTGTTGGAGGCTCCCAAGTGATACCTAGCCAATCTAGGAGACACCACTCTCCAAGAAGTAACAAATGGTGTGTTGATGATGAACTCCTTGCTCTTGTGCTTCAAATGATAGTCTCCCCAACACTCAACTCTCTCTCACAGGATTTGGATTTGGTGGAAAGAAGATTTGAGTGGAAAGCAACTTGGGGAAGGCTAGAGATCAAGATTCATATGTTTGGAATGGAATATCTTGACCTCAACACAAGTGTAGGTGGTTCTCTCTCAGAAAATGTGTATTGGAAGTGTAGGTATGTTCTGATGGCTCTCTTCACGAATGAAGAGTGGGTGGAGGGGTATATATAGCCTCCACACAAAATCTAACCATTACACACAATTTTCCAAACTTGGTGTGACCGAATGGTTAAATTCGGTCGGACCGATTCAGCAAACCTAGTGATCGTTAGGATTTTCGGTGGGATTGAGATGCAACTCGGTAGGACCGAGTTGGTTAGGGTTAGGGATAACGTAATCTCGATATGACCGATTACACAAACTCGGTGGGACCGATTTTGGTAATAAGCTAACTAGAGAGTTGGTCAGGCAAACTCGGTGGGACCGATTCGCTCATCTCGGTGAGACCGAAATGTTACAAAAGGGAAACAGAGAGTTTACATTGCAATCTCGGTGGGACCGATCTCTCATCTCAGTAAGACTAAAACGTTACGAAGGGAAACAGAGAGATGACAATCCCATCTCGGTGAGACCAAGATCCCTATCGGTGAGACCGATTTGCTAGGGTTTGTGGCAGTGGCTATGACATCTGAAACTCGGTGGCGCCGGATAGATAGAATCAGTGGGGCCGAGTTTGACTTTTGGTTTAGGTCATATGTGGATGTGGGAAGGTAGTTGAGGGTTTTGGAGCATATCATTAAGCACTTTGAGCAAGCAAGCCATTAAGCAACACCTCATCCCCTCTTGATAGTATTGGCTTTTCCTATAGACTCAATGTGATCTTGGATCACTAAAATAGAAAATGTAGAGTCTTGATCTTGAAGCTTGAGCCAATCCTTTGTCCTTAGCATCTTGAAGGGGTTCCACATCCTCTAGTCAATGCCACTCCATTGTTGAACTTATCTGAAACATACTAGGTAAAAGTGTTAGTCCAACAAGAGATATGTTGACATTAATTACCAAAACCACCCAGGGAGCACTTGTGCTTTCATAAGGCTTTCTATATGCAAAGCAAGCATGTAAAAGTAAATTATCGATTACTTACCCGGATCCGGAGCTCTTCAGGAGCATTCGCAGATTTGCCCTGCAGTGTGTCCAATGCCGCACAATTTTACCAGGCCGAGGACGGAAGCTCGACGGAGAAGTTGTTCTGGTCTCAATATGCTGAGGCCGAACATCCGGTGCTGATGAGCGACCAGCTGAAGCAGATGGTCGAGCTACATAAGGCAGCCGATCAGGCCATGAAGGGCTTTATAGTCCGGCTGTGGCCTGGCGACGCCCTTCTGAACAGCTTCTTCAGCCTGGTGAGGCGGCTTGTGGATGCCTGCCCACGGCTGGAGGTCGTCAAGCGATCCGTCTGCATTGAAGGTGCACGCCGGGCTTTCGCCCGTGTAAAAATGCGGTGGGTCAAGCTAGACACCGCGAAGCTGATCAAGGAGGGGCCGCCAGAGGGAAAGGAGCACCGCCACCCCGAGATGTACTACGAGGGTGTTCTGCCGGGTGCCCGTCTTATCGTGGATGAGTGTTCAAAAAATGTAATATTTGAATGAGACTTGCTCGTTTTATCCTGTACGTATGAAAACTTGTTTCATATGCGCTATGCAACGCTTGTTTGAATTTGAAATATTACCTTCTATTTGGTTGTTTATCCAATCTGAGAGATGGCTAGTCCTCGGCTTGTGCCCCATGCCACGAGTATTGGAGTGTTCGGGATAAACCTGAGCACTCTTGTTCCCATATTTGGGTCCTTCGAGGGAGGTGCTCAGCACAACGAACAAGGCAACCGGACTAATAATTCTTTATCACTCTCACATAGCCATAGAATTCTATAATTTTAAATTTCGGCGAAGCCCCTGGTATTCGGAAGGCCGAATTCGGGGCGCGATACACGCCTGTAAGCCGGACTGGGCCGGCCCCTCGCCCTAAGCGGCATATGTATTTAGGGACTCGAAAAAACCTCGCCGAACAGCGACCAGTCTCTCGCCTTATCATGACAGTCAGTTTTAGCTTTCTCTACTGAGGTGCTCAGCCCGGAAGAACCGGGGCACAATCGCAGTAGTTCTCCTAGCGCTACCCTAGCCGATAGAGCGGAACGTAAGGTACCAAAACATAGGAGCTGGGCAAACCCAACATTTGACCAAAGACATGATTCGGAGTTGATGCATATAATGCTATAAGTTCGGAGTGCCGCACTTGTGAAAGTGTTCGGACTTTTCACACCGCATTGTGGGGTACGTAAGCCCCTAGTGTATTGGCCGTACCAAATTGTATGGTTGCAAGGCGTCATTAGTGAACACACACACACACACACAGAGATATATATATATATATGAATATATATATATATAACAAGAATGCAATAATAGTCGTAATGTCATGCATTGTTTATTGAAAAATTGCGTTAAAGCAGAGTGATACAGATAGTGCGATAAGCAAAAGAGTAGGACTATGTCCCTTCCAAGGGCGAGCTGAGGAATGATATGAAATCTGTAATCAACATGGGAATTCAGTTGTATAACGTAGTTGTCTGCCTCCTTGGTTGCTGTATCATGTGTTCGGCAATAGAGCTGCCGGACAGTGTTTCCAGAGATTAAGGTCCTGAAAGAAAAAGAAAAATAACCAAACGGGAAGCCCCTAGTGCGGTTTAGGCCGCGTTTTGGGGCGTGCCGCAGTTGTGGCCCCCCTCCCCACCTGTGCCCATGGTATTTTTAATGCGTAATTATTTACGCGCGGCACGAATATCGCCGTTGGGCTGGGATTGGGGTGACCGCCGTATTGCTACGCGAGCTCATATCGCGCCAGGCGGTCTATTTGCCGATTGCCCTGAGCGCACTTGAAGGTGTCCGGGCTTTGAAATGCTGAACTGGTAGATTGCCTTCATTGGGTGTATTTGAGGAGGGGTCATCCTCCGCTATCTCGTCGCCATTGCCTTCATTGGGTGTATCCACCATATATATGTCATATGACAAGGTGGCTTTCTAGTGCCCTATAGGTGCTGGTTCATGTTTGTCTCCTACATCGTCGTCCATACCGTCGATGTCTTCGGAGTCGAAGTCGAGCATGTCGGTTAAATCATCGACAGTGGCTACGAAGTGGGTGGTGGGTGGGCGTCGAATTTCTTCGTCGTCCGCATCCCAATCCTGTTGGCCATAATCCGGCCAGGTCTCTCCTGACAAAGAGAGAGACCTTAGTGAATTCAGAATGTCGCCGAAGGGCGAGTGCTGAAAGATATCTGTGGTGGTGAATTCCATGATCGGCGCCCAATCGGATTTGATTGGCAGGGGCGCGGATGGTTCGGAGTACGGAAAAGAGTCCGGCACCTTGGAGTCATGGGCTGTGCAGAGGATTATGCTGGTGTTTGGCTCGATCGCCGTTGAGACTGCAGCCCCTGAGGCGGTGTCTAACCACCTGTCCTCGATTGGCGCAGTTGGCTCCGAGCTAAGGGTCGGAGCTGGTGCGGGCGCGGCCTCTGGGGTACTGTTCGGCGGCAGAGCTAGGTCATACCCATCGTGACAGTGCGGCGCGCCCGGCTGTGGCTCGAATCCATCGAAGATCAAGTCTCCGCGGATGTCGGCCGTGTAGTTCAAACTTCCAAATCTGACCTGATGGCAAGGGGCGTAGCTTTCAATCTGCTCTAGATGGCCAAGCGAATTAGCCCGCAGTGCAAAGCCGCCGAATACGAAGATCTGTCTGGGGAGAAAAGTCTCACCCTGGACCGCATCGCTATCGATGATAGTAGGAGCCATCAAGCCTAACGGCGACGACACAAAGGAACTCTCAATGAAAGCACCAATGTCGGTGTCAAAACCGGCGGATCTCGGGTAGGGGGTCCCGAACTGTGCGTCTAGGCTGGATGGTAACAGGAGGCAGGGGACACGATGTTTTACCCAGGTTCGGGCCCTCTTGATGGAGGTAAAACCCTACGTCTTGCTTGATTAATATTGATGATATGGGTACTACAAGAGTAGATCTACCACGAGATCAGAGAGGCTAAACCCTAGAAGCTAGCCTATGGTATGATTGTATGTTATGATTGTTGTCCTACGGACTAAAACCCTTCGGTTTATATAGACACCGGAGAGGGTTAGGGTTACACAAGGTCGGTTACAAAGAAGGAGATATCCATATCCGTATTGCCTAGCTTGCCTTCCATGCCAAGTAGAGTCCCATCCGGTCACGAGACGAAGTCTTCAATCTTGTATCTTCATAGTCTAATAGTGCGGCCAATGGAGATAGTCCGGCTGTCCGGAGACCCCCTAATCCAGGACTCCCTCACCCCTGATACAATCATACACTAATCATACACGCAAACGTGTACGATAAAGATCAAGGCTCACGGGAAGATATCACAACACAACTCTAAAACAAAATAAGTCATACAAGCATCATAATACAAGCCAGGGGCCTTGAGAGCTCAAATACAAGTGCTCGAGCATAGACGAGTCAGCGGAAACAACAATATCTGAGTACAGACATAAGTTAAACAAGTTGCCATAAGATGGCTAGCACAAACTGGGATGCAGATCGAAAGAGGCACGGGCCTCCTGCCTAGGATCCTCCTAAAGTACTCCTAGTCGTCGGCGGCGGCCTGCACGTAGTAGTAGGCACCTCCAGTGTAGTAGGAGTCATCGTCGACGGTGGCGGCTGGCTCCTGGGCTCCAGCATCTGATTGCGACAACCGAGAGGAAAGAAAAGGGGGAAAGAGGGAACAAAGCAACCGTGAGTACTCATCCAAAGTACTCGCAAGCAAGGATCTACACTACATATGCATTGGTATCAATGAAATGGATAGTATGTGTGGATTGAACAGGAGAATGCTAGAATACGTGGGGGGTAGCTAGTCCTATCGAAGACTACGCTTCTGGCATCCTCCATCTTAAAGCAGTAGAAGAGAGTAGATGGTAAGTTAACCAAGTATCATTGCATAGCAAAATCCTACCCGGCGATCCTTTCCTCGTCGCCCTGTTAGAGAGCGATCACCGGGTTGTATCTGGCACTTGAAAGGGTGTGTTTTATTAAGTATCCAGTTCTAGTTGTCATAAGGTCAAGGTACAACTCTAGTCGTCCTTTTACCGAGGGACACGACTATTCGAATAGATGAACTTCCCTGTAGGGGTGCACCACATTACCCAACACGCTCGGTCCCTCTTGCCGGACACACTTTCCTGGGTCATGCCCAGCCTCGAAAGATCAACACGTCACAGCCCCACCTAGGTACAACAGAGAGGTCAGCACGCCGGTCTAAATTCTAAGCACACAGGGGTCTGGGCCCATCGCCCATTGCACTTCTACACATTGCGTGGGTGGCCGAAAGCAGACCTAGCCTCCCTAATACAAGAGCAGGCGTTCTAGTCCAATCTGGCGCACGCCGCTCAGTCGCTGACGTGAAACAAGGCTTCGGCTGATACCACAACGTCGAGTGCCCATAACTGTTCCCACGTAGTTGGTTAGTGCGTATAGGCCATTGGCCAGACTCATATCAGATACCAAGATCTCGTTAAGCGCGTTAATTGATGTAACCGCGGACGCCGGCCAGGGCCAGGGCCACCTCTCTCCTAGGTAGTCTCAACCTGCCATGTCGCTCTGCCACAAAGATCCACTCAGAGGGCCGTCGGGACAAATGTCCTTTCAGCCTCCAATCCGTGAATCACTCACGGGTACTCTATGAGTCTACCTGACTTTAGTCACCACATGTATCATATATTATGTATATAAGTAATATACCCGTGATCACCTCCTGAGTGATCACGGTCCGATAGTATGGCATGGCAGACGGACAAGAATGTAGGGCCACTGATGAGAAACTATCATCCTATACTAAGCATTTAGGATTGCAGGTAAAGGTAATAACAGTAGTAGCAAAGACAGGCTATGCAGTAGAATAGGATTAACCGAAAGTAGTAACATGCTACACTACTCTAATGCAAGCAGTAGAGGGTAGGAATAGGCGATATCGGGTTGATCAAGGGGGGGGGGGCTTCCCTGGTTGCTCTAGCAAGGAGGGGGCGTTAACACCGTAGTCGTACTGCGTAGCAGCGGCGTCGGTCTCGGTGTCTAACAAGAGAAGAGGGGGAAGAAACAATAAATATAATGCAAACATAAGCATGACGATGCATGACATGACAATGAGCGGTGCTAGGTGGGCCCTAACGCGGCAATAGGTGATACCGGCGAAGGAGGGAAACATCCGGGAAAGTATTCCCGGTATTTCACATTTTCGGGCAGACGAACCGGAGGGGGACGGTTGCATGTTCGCTATGATAGGGACATGTGAAAGATGAACGGAGCGCGTGTTTGGAATCCTCACGTTTTTCTGAGAAACTTTCATATATAAAGTATTTTCATTTGAGTTACAGATTATTTTCTATTACTTTTCAAAGTTTTAAATATTTATTGAAAACCCCGGAAATATTTTTAAATTTCGATAAACATAAAAGAAAAGGCTAGGTGCACCCGGTCCAGTGCACCCAGCAGTGTACCAGAGGCTGAAAGTGGGTCCGGTTGATTGCCCGGTCAGCAGTCAATGTTGACTCGTTCACTGGTCAACGGGGCCCGGGGGTTCCACCTGTCATGGTCTAGGGATTTTCTTTTCCTTTCTCTTTTTTTAACTAGTTCTAATATTTTTAACAGGGTGGGGGTTATCAATAGCAGAGGGGTTAGGCCTAATCTAACCCCAATTAGAAAGGGCCGGCCCGATCTAGCAGGGACAAAGAAGACCGGGGGAGGCAGGTGGCACGCGTGAGCGCGGCAGAGGCCAAGGCCATGGCCGGGTGGAGGGCCAGCGAGGGCGCGACCAACTGTGGCGGCAAGAGCGAGCGGGTGGCGGCCGGCGGCGGCGGCAGGGGTGAGTAGGGCATGCCCCAGGCGGGCACGTGCGCAGGGTTGCAGCCAGAGGCGCGCAGGCAGCGTCAGCGCGGCGCAAACGGCCAGGCGCGATCAGGGTGGCCGGGATGCATGGCCAGTGGGTGGCCGGGATGCATGGCCAGTGGGTGGCCGGGGGGACTGGGAGGTAGGGGCAGCCGTGAGGAGTAGCAGCGAGAAGTCGCAGGGAGAAGCACTAGCGGCAAGACCAGCCGCGGGCAGCGCAACAGAGGAGGCGAGCGGCGGCGGATGGCCAAAGCGCGTGGTGCAGGGGGTTGCGGGCGGCAGAGGCCAGACGCGGCCAAGTGCGGGCTGGCGAAGGCAGACATGGTGCCGGTGGTTACACAGGCTGGGGTGGTCGATGGACGGACACGCCGACAGTGATGAGAAGCATTAACGGCAATGGTTGGACCTCGACAAGATCGAGGAGAGGGCTCGGCTTCATTGGCCAGAGGAATTAGGAGGCTACCTAGGGGCTCCATGAGCACGTTAGTGGCAGTAGTTCAACGTGAGGCTGCCTATAGCGGCGACAAAGGTCACGACGACGGTAGCAAAAATTTTGGTCGGAGCACGGCTACACTACAAAAAAAAGACACATCCGTGACATTTTCGGTCGAACGAATTTTTTTCCTGTCATGCTTATGACACTTCTACGATGATAAATGTGACAAAACCCGGTATCATCATACAGGTGGTGGGCTCCTACTTCTATGACAAAAAATCATGATAGAAAATGGGCTTTTCGTCCTGGGTGGGCTGGAGACGCAGCTGCATGACATTCTTTGGGCCGTCCAAGAAGGAAAAAACCATGGTAGGAGCGAGGGCGAGGAACATATCGGGGAGTTTCCGGTTACAGTGGGTGGTCGGGGCCGAGCGATGCGCGTTTCTCTCGTACACGTATGCACGTGTGTGCGAGGCATTGCACTCTAACTGAACCCGAGCGGGGCATTGGGCTCTAACTAAACCCGAGCGATTGCACTAGCTACATTACTGAACCCCGATCGATCCCTTGTTGTTAACTGAACCCAAGTGATTCCTTCGCTACTGCTGCTAACTAAAGCCGATCGAACCCTGCAGCCTCCTTCCCCTGATGAACAGTGAGCGCTGTTGGGGGTGTTTGGATGAATAGTCCCCGATGGGGGGTTGGATGAATAGGACCCCGTGGTAGTAGAGGCAGTTGCCGCTGTATGAACAGGACCCCGATCGAGCTGGTTGGGGTGGATGAAGAGGACCCCATGGAGGGTTGGATGAATAGGACCCCGTGGAGGGCCGGATGAACAATAGCCCATGGAGGGGTGGTTGAACAGGACCCCATGGAGAGGGTTGGTTGAATAGTAGCCGGCGGAGGAACGGTGGAGGCTGGATGAACAGGAGCCTGTGGATGAACAGTCGCGGGTGGAGGCAGGAGGAGGTCAACGATGGATGAATAGTAGCCCGTGGAGGCTGGAGGAGGTCGACGGTGGAGATGAACAGTATCCTGTGGAGTCCCGTTTTGCGGTACACCACACCCTCCTGATGAACAGGACCCCCGTTTCGACTATAGCGCTCCAACACAAGTCCGTTTCCTCCGTTTGGCGGTACGCCACACCCCTCCCGATCAACAGGACCCCGTTTCGACCATAGGAGGTCCAAGAGAAGTTCGTTTCCTCCGTTTTGCGGTACGCCAGACCCATCCTGATGAACAGGATCCCGTTTCGACCGTGGCCGGTCGAACACAAGGCCGTTTTCTCCGTTCCACGGTACGCCAGGCCTCATTTCAATTGGTTGTTCCATCCAAGCCGGTTGGCTCCCGATGAACACGACGTATTTCATTTCCTCCTGATGAACATGACGCATTATGTTGCCTCCCCATGAACACGACGACGCAGTTTCTCTGTTACGACCCAGGCATGTACACGAAACCTGGCCATATGTATGAGCAAGTAGGCGTTCAAGACCCTGCCCGTATGTACGTACGTGGCCGTATTTTTTGGCATGTGGTTGTATGTACATGTACACGGTTTAGACGGGACAACCTGAACTGCTACGTGGGGGGCTCTGCTATGACATGTGCCGCTACTTACTCAGCCATAGTTCATACTTGCAAAGAGACCGATCGACCAATATGTACGTACACGTTCGCGACCAGACAGACAACGCTACGTACGCTTTGACCGGGTGGGTCCCAACAGTCAGGGAGGATAAGGACGTACTTCCTTGCGAGCGAAGATATAGCTGCTCGGTCCCAGCTATCAGGGGGACAAATCGTTTTTATTTTGCGAGAAATAAGGAGGCACTTCCTTGTGTTCAAAGATGTAGCTGGTGGGTCCCAGCAGTGAGGGGGAGAAAACATTATTTTTAGGGTAAAAAGGATGCAGTTGCATGCATGCATCCATGGGAGTGGTGGCGTCCCCACTGTCAGCCTCTCACGTACAGTCATCTTCTGATGACTCTGTTTGTTGACCACATTTACCACACCATGCCGAGCGCACCAAGGCCGGTGGACGACGGCGAGGCCCCAGACTGGAACGAACCGGAGGGGAAGACGTGGCAGTGGAGTCGCAGATGTAGAGGAGCGGGAAACTTGACTGGTTCGGGTGCGCGGCAGTACGGCCGCGATGCGCCGACGGGAGAAAGGAGCAAGAACAGAGGTTGAAGAAGGAGCATGGTTGTTGGATTAACATCCAATGGTCCAACTGCTAGAATCATTTGTCGATTAAGTTGACAAAGCCCTGCATGCACGTCTGCTTAGTAGGCCCACAAGTCAGCCACCAAACCTGACGGGTCCCAGCTGTCAACGGGAGGAATAGTTTTTCTCGGATAATAAGGAGGCACTTTCTTCCGTGCGAAGATACAACTGGTGGGTCCTAGCTGTCAGGGGGAGGAAACATTTTTTCAGCTTAATAAGGAGGAACTTTCCTTGCATGCGACCATGAACTCTCCACGTACAGTCCTCTTCTGATGACTCTCGTTTGTTGACCATGCCACGCCAAGCGCCGTGAGGCGGTGGACGACGGCAAGGTCCCGGACGGGAACGACCCGGAGATGGGAAGACACGGCAGTGGAGTCGCAGATTGAGAGGAGTACAAGGGTTATAACTGGTTCTTGTGCGGCGTGGGGCTGCAGTCGGTGGAGAATAACAGGAGATGTGGAGGGGTGGAGGGGTAGCCTGGCCGGTGGTGGGATAGCGCTTCGCGGTGATGCGTGCTAAGCAGAGCCGCTAGCCACCGGAGGCCGGACCAGGCGGTCCCGGTGACGCTGGAGGAAGAAGACGAGAGATTGAAGGTGCATGCCGGCCGTTGGATATAAATCCAATGGCTGTGGATATCATAATCATTTGTTGACCAAGTTGACAACGCCTTGCGTAGGCTTCAACCTATTGGCCCACATGTCAGCCTGCAAAAATGTGGCATATATTTAACCCGTGTTTTCTAGAATGTACAGTCCATTTGCTGGGCTGGGTGAACAAATAATTTCGCGTCAATGCGGCCCATTTAATATTTTCTAAGAAATCCCAGCCCATTTGCACTTTCTTGAAATACACGAATTAGCTGGGCTCGTTCTATATATAATGTTAGGTTAGAAGGAGCAATTAATATCAAAAAATAAACTGGAGTGACACATTTATATATATATATAATTAACAAATTAGCGAGTTATTGCTCAAAAAAAGAGTGCGTTATTATTACATCGGTCCTTAAAATCTTCGCAAGCTTTTGTACGCAATCACCAAGATTTTCCTTGCCTGTGAGTCAAAAACAACCAGGATTTTCCTTGCCAACTTCTGTTGAACATTTACTTTTATAAGTTAATAACACGTCGGATGTTTTTATAATGTATATATAAGTCTCTATAAAATATACGATAATAGTAATAATACAAATATATATAATGTGGTTAGAAGGGAAAACATAAATTGGACACAATATTATTATTCTTATATATAGATAAATAGAACAGAGATCTGCGGTTTATTAAAAAAATACATTGGGCTGCCGATCTTTAAGAAAAAGTAAAACCTACGCTTGGAGGCCCATAGGTCGGTATGGACCTCAAAAAATAAGTTGAAACTACTGTCTCCATATGTCGTGGGCTACGCATGTTAAAAAACAAAACCTAGGCCTAGCCGATACTTGTTCGCCCTCTGGAAAAAAATGATACCAGCTAGATCCCCGAGTGAACGAGATTAAAGAGGGGGCCGGTGGCGCGACTGAAGAAGAACATCATACGTGATTTTTTTCTTCAGTGGATGGCTCTCGATGGCGTTTTTTACTTGCCTCTGCACCATACAACTTGTATTTTTAGCCTCCTAGTCCGTGGTGGACCAGCAACCCATTTGCTGGGAGAGCCAACCTACAAAAACCAGCACTCAATTTTTTGTCAAGCCCCAAAAACAATGCAGTACTATGTTTGTTTTGAGGCCGAAAACATTATGATAGGGGTTGAGCGGGGGAGGGGGAAGATAGAGCAAAAATATTAAAAAGAGCTGGTGCGCCGTTGCTACACTAACAAAGCAGGTGCAATTCTTCTCGGGAAGAAGGTGTACCGTTGACACCCACACGTCACAAATCCCATAGTAGACATACTAACAAGTTCACACGCAAGTACAACAGAAAAGGAAAACATTCGTATCAAACTCAGGTTCATAGGACACATTCATATTCATAGCCAACATTCACAATCAACAACTCAAAAGATTCATATATACACAAGTTCAGCATGTCTATGCATCCAAATGATTGATAGATCACACGACAATATTCATAGCTAATTCACAAGAAGATTCAGATATAGACATGTTCATTATGTTTATGCATCCAAATGATTGAGATCACAGCCAATATCATCCATGGATGAACTTTAATTACCTAGGGTACAAACTGGTAAATGGTGTTTAGTCGGAGGTACTTCTTGCTAAAATTAATGCTTATACGAGTAAACTTTCGAGTACATAAGAGGCAGCACAGACAATCTGAACTTCACTTGTAGGTTTATCCTCAAATAGTGGCCTCGTGCCGAGGGAGGTTTGAGCAACTTGGCCACTACTTTCATCCAACTAGTTTACAGGCACATCTTGGTCCTGTAGCTCGCCAAAATTCTACATTGCAGACAAGAAAGGAGGCGGTTGAGAAAATGAACCACCCAAATTTTTTGTGCAGTTCAACTAAAATGGAGCATCCCTGGCGTGTAGACTGATTAAGTGCCAGATGAATATACGAGTCAACCAACTTGTCTGGAATCTTTAGACTCCATGCCATACAGTTCGCTACCATATGTGCCAATAACCAAAAGGCACATGTTGGGACCAAAGACTGGACTGCGTTTTTCTGGGCTATGCGCCAAGCAACATTTTTGGCGTTCCCTCTCCTAATACTTGGATTTTGACAACTGGTTGATGCAGGTTGATACTTGAATGAATATAGGCACGTCTTCTTGTCAACATCGATGCTTGTCTGAGTGAACTTTGGAGTACATAGCAGCAGCATAAGTATCTGTCCATCTGATCTTTTTGTGCAGTTCTACTTAAATCACCCAATGTAATGATTTTCTTGCGAGTTCAGGCTTCAAGTTACTGCTTTATGAAATCGGCAAACAGTAGCACAATACCAAATTACCAATACATATGACAAGCACAATAACCAGAATAAAGACTTGTACCAACATGTGTGAGGTAGCATATCAATTACTATTTCCTTTGACTGGAAGCCGAGATAATCGAAGCGATTGACAGCAAAGGAAGGAAGCAAGCCTAGATTAGCGACTGACAGGAAAGGAAGGAAGTTGTCGAGGCAATGAAGCGCCCAAAGTTTTTGTGCGGTTCCACCAAAATCGAGCATCCCTGTTGGCACATATATTGAGAGAGTGAGATTACTGTAATAGTGGGACTAATTGATGAAAAATACACTAACAAATAGAAGCACCCTCATTATCTTAATGGGTAAAGTTAGCAACATAGTAGTCTTGCTTAAGGAGATGTATTAGTTTATTTAATCAGTGCCAATTAGCTCAACACTCAAAGCATTGCCATGTATCATAGGTTGTAAAACTTTAACGTGCAAAGATAAAGGATTTTCTCATGATATTACCATGATACAAATAGAGATGACAACAAACTAATATGGATGAAGGCCTTAGGCCGGTACCAACCTAAGCAAAAAAGTTTATTCATGTAGTCCTAGAAGAGATGATAAAGCACTCACTGGAATCACTCAATAGTATATATTTTTGTGCACTTCAAATGTATGGTTGAAATCACTCTTGTTTACCAGTGCGGAGATTATATCGAAAGATTATCAAGAACTTCCAGCAGAGTTAAAGCACTGGCTGGGATACAGTTCATTGTATTGTCTTGTGTAGTTCCACTAAAATGTATGATTGGCACAACATGATCCCTGTTTGCACAAGTAGGAACAAGGTGAAACCTTCATTAGCTTAGTGAGAAAGGATAGAAAGACATTAGCATATTAATCTAACAGTAGCATCAAATTCATGATGGACAATATGCAAAACATTGCCTCATTGAACCAATGGCAATAAATTGACATGCAAAAAATAGCACTATTATGTCATGACACTACCAAGATTCCCTCCCTGCTCCACCACATGATTCACCTTCACAGACAAACATACACACGTACATGATTCAGCATAGGGTGCTACTAAAGATTTGTTTAACTCTGACAAGAAAATTAGGCAGCAATAAATTAGTGGTACTTAAGTACTCCTAATTAATTAAGTGACCCTGCAGGAGAGATAGCAGAAGTGGAAGGGCTCCCTGGAGGATCGTCTCACATGTAAGGTAGATGTTGCCGGAGCCCTTGAATGGACTCTACTGAGGCCTCGGGCTTCAGCAAGATCACCTTGGCACTATTTATTCTTCTTCCTCCTCCTCTTCATGCTCAGTTTCTCTTTCTCCTTGCTAGTTCGTGAAACCAAGTACATGATTGGCCTTCTATTTCAGACTTGGTTTTGTCAGTGAGGGAGTACAAGTGTACTAGTAAACAATTGCATTATTTTCTCATGGCAGTCGCAAAATTGAGATGAACTCATGCATTAAATATCATTCTTACCTAAAGGAAGGTTATTGTGCCAATATGGATGATGAGGATTGGAACAAAGATCTCCCTTTGTGCAGTTCCACCAAAATGAACCAACTGTTCCAGTTAAACAACAGAAAAGTCACTTCTTTTAAGAAGTGTTTTGTGTAGTGCACCAAAAGGTCACAACAACAACCAGGTGAAATGGATATCTCTGTTTGCACAAAAGCTACAGAGGAAACAGTCAGAGTCTCAAACAATTACAGGCAAAAACATTTGGCTAAACTTGTCATGGCTTATAACAGTCACATGGCTTCATTTTACCAGGGGCATTAGATTAAGAATAGCTAAATATTTGGTATAAGGGCATGGGATGGTGGGTTCACCAGCAGTCCAGCACCATGTACCTATACCGAGGCATAAAGTGGTGATTCAGAGTTTGTTGCCTCGAGAAAAAAACATCCAAGAAACATATCTAGGTTGGTCCAATTTTTGTTCACTCTAGCCACCTACTCCTATGTGTGGATAGCAAATCTAGTCCTGGTCATACCACTGTGTACAGCTGTAGGATCGAAAGTATGTCTAGAGGGGGGGGTGATTAGACTACTTGACCAAATAAAAACTTAACCTTTTCCCAATTTTAGTTCTTGGCAGATTTTAGTTATTTTAGGACAAGTCAAGCAATCATCACACAATTCAAGCAAGCATGCAAAGAGTATATTGGCAGCGGAAAGTAAAGCATGCAACTTGCAAGAATGTAAAGGGAAGGGTTTGGAGAATTCAAACGCAATTGGAGACACAGATGTTTTTCCCGTGGTTCGGATAGGTGGTGCTATCCTACATCCACGTTGATGGAGACTTCAACCCACAAAGGGTAACGGTTGCGAGAGTCCACGGAGGGCTCCACCCACAAAGGGTAACGGTTGCGCGAGTCCACACAGGGCTCCACCCACGAAGAGTCCACGAAGAAGCAACCACCCACAAAGGGTCCACGAAGAAGCAACCTTGTCTATCCCACCATGGCCATCGCCCACACAGGACTTGCCTCACTAGCGGTAGATCTTCACGAAGTAGGCGATCTCCTTGCCCTTACAAACTCCTTGGTTCAACTCCACAATCTTGTCGGAGGCTCCAAAGTGACACCTAGCCAATCTAGGAGACACCACTCTCCAAGAAGTAACAAATGGTGTGTAGGTAATGAACTCCTTGCTCTTGTGCTTCAAATGATAGTCTCCCCAACACTCAACTCTCTCTCATAGGATTTGGATTTTTTGTGGAAAGAAGATTTGAGTGGAAAGCAACTTGGAAAGGCTAGAGATCAAGATTCATATGGTAGGAATGGAATATCTTGGTCTCAACACATGAGTAGGTGGTTCTCTCTCAGAACATATAAGTTGGAATGGTATATGTGTTCTGATGGCTCTCTCTTCGAATGAAGTGGAGGTGGAGGGGTATATATAGCCTCCACACAAAATCCAACCGTTACACACAGTTTTCCAATCTCGGTGGGACCGAATCAACAAACTCGGTCGGACCGAAAATGTAAACCTAGTGAACGTTAGAGATTTTCGGTGGGACTGACATGCAACTTGGTAGGACCGATATGGTTAGGGTTTGGGCATAACGTAATCTCAATGAGACCGATTACACAAACTCGGTGAGACCGAATTTGGTAATTAGCTAACCAGAGAGTTGGTCAGGCAAACTCGGTGGGACCGATTTGCTCTTTCGGTGAGACCGAAAAGTTACAAAGGGGAAACACTGAATTTACATTGCAATCTCGGTGGGACCGATTCGCTCTTTCGGTGAGACCGAAAAGTTACGAAAGGGAAACAGAGAGTTTGCAATCCCATCTCGGTGAGACCGACATCCCTATCGGTAGAACCGAATTGCTAGGGTTTGGCAATGGCTTATGAAAAGTGAAACTCGGTGGCGCCGGATAGGAAGAATTGGTAGAACCGAGTTTGGCTTAGGGTTTAAGTCATATGTTGATATGGGAAAGTAGTTGAGGGTTTTGGAGCATATCACTAAGCACATGAAGCAAGAGGCTCATTAAGCAACACCTCATCCCTCCTTGATAGTATTGGCTTTTCCTAAAGACTCAATGTGATATTGGATCACTAAAATATAAAATGAAGAGTCTTGAGCTTTTGAGCTTGAGCCAATCCTTTGTCCTTAGCATTTTGAGGGTCCCACTTTCACATCCATGCCATGCCAATCATTGAGCTTTCCTGAAATAATCATCTTGGAATAGCATTAGCTCAATGAGCTATATGTTGTTATGAATTACCAAAACCACCTAGGGTTAGTTGCACTTTCAATCTCCCCCTTTTTGGTAATTGATGACAACATATAGATCAAAGCTTCGACAAATGATAATGAGCATGAAATATATCGCCGCTTTTAGAAGTATGTGATAAGTAAGAGCTCCCCCTAAGTTTGTGCATATTTAAAATTTGTTTTGGACTGCAAATGCACAAGGAGTTAGAGTCATGGGTTACTCTTCCATGTCACATACATCTTGGTGGAGCGCTTAAAATGATAAGAATGAAATACATGCACTCATCACCAAGAATAGTGAATGATCACATAAGATAGATAAGATAATAGCATTAAGCATTAAGCAAGCATTAAGTGTAGCTTATGATCAAACACATGATCATCAATGTCTCACAAGCAATGACATAGTATCTCAAGCACTCAAAAGCAAACAAGTTCAAAAAACCACCAAATAAAGAAAGAGAGAAAAGCAACACTCTCTCTCTCTCGAAGCCTATGATCTATACATTTTTCTCCCCCTTTGGCAACAATTTACCAAAAAGTTCCTAGAAAAATGCATAGTGCTAAGTCGACGCTCAGGCTTGATCTTCAGGTGGTGGTGGAGTCCGGATCACTCCAAGGACGAAGGCTTCTATAGACGCTGAAGTAGACGCTGGAGTTGGAGCTGAAGTAGATGCTAGAGCTGGTGGAACTGAGGCTGTAGCTGGTGCTGAGGTGGTGGCTCTGGTGGCAGCAACTAGCACGGCAGACGACCTCGGACCTCGTGGCACTCTGGCAAAGGCATCAGTGGTAGTCCTGCCTCTCCTCTCCTGCATGTCATCCTGGAGCTGCACCACTGCAGTCTGAATCTCTGTCACCTTGACATCCAAGTCATAGAACTTTTGTTCCATGATCCTCTCTAAGCTTGCCTGGTTTTGAGTTAGGGTGGCTAGTCCTTTCTCAATCCGCGGGGTGGATGCAATCAGGTAACCAAGCTGCTCTTGTTTAGTTTTCAAGAAATACTCAGATGCCTCCTCTTGGGTTGGCATCTTGGCAGCTTTCTTCTTCCTTGCTTTCTGCAACAACTGGCTCTTTGGGTGCAGGCTTTTCAGTTGAAGCTCTAGCCTTTGACATAGGCTGCCTGCCTGCTGGCCTTTTGATCTTCAGTCCTGACTTTGTGCCTTGAGCTGGCTCAACTCTCTTTGATGTGGCCTCTTCCTCTGCCACATAATCTTCATCTTCAGAATCAGAAGTTCTCTTCTTCCTTTGTCTAGTGGCAGCTTTTGGCAGATTGCTTGGGGTACTTCTGCTGCCATCATCTGAAGAGCTGGAGGGACTAGTTCCCTCACTCATCACCACTTGTTGTTCTGACACATTCTGGCTGTCACTCTGATCTGACATGTTGAACAAGCTGACTGCTGACCCTGTGAACAGTTTATAGATGAGGTAGAATAGATGAGCATCACAAAATGCAGAGATTTTTGCACAAGAATGATCCAAAAACTTAGTTTTAGTTTCCCACTGAAATCATCTCGGATCTACTGATTTTTAAACTCAGTGATACCGAAGCAGTTTTGGCACCTAAACTAGTGAACTCGGTCAGACCGAGTCACAGTTCGGTGGCACCGGGACTGCTAGGGTTTCACAGAGTTCCATAGTCGGTCACACCGATAAGTAATTCTCGGTCAGACCGAGTCTCACTTGTGCAATGGCATAAGCCAAATCGGTGGGACCGAGTTTTTCAACTCGATGGGTCCGAGATGGTTTCGGCGGAAACCTAACCCTAAAATTTTCGAATCAAACCTAATCTATGAGCGCATTGACTGGACAGGAGTGTTTCAATCATGGCAAGAATCATGATGATCACAATGTGCTAAGAATCGGATTGGAGAATAGCACAAAGATCGAGTCCATACCCTAGTTCGGCGGAGACTCGCTACGGCGGCAACGGCGGGGTAGAATTCCCGTTGACAGCGACGGAGACCAGCGACTGGAGGCGGCTGGCGGCGAGGAGACGATCCGGAGACCACGTTGGCAGAGCAGGCTATCGCGCGGGCGAAGGGGTTCGGAGAAATTTCCAAAATTTTGCCCGTGATTATATATAGCCCGACCCTGTCGGTGTGACCGAGTGGAACAACTTGGTGGCACCGAGATTCATAACTGCAGGCAGTTACTGAAACTCGGTGTGACCGAAAGGTTCAAATCGGTTGCACCAAGATTGAAAACCTAGATCAACTTAATGATCTCGTAGGACCGAAAGTGGGGTATCGGTCAGACCGAGAATCATAAAGAGGTTTTGGAAGTTAAAGTCTATGACGAATCGGGGACTCCGAGCGCTCCTCACACAGAGTGGTTCGAATCTGACTTGATCAAATTTTGTGATGCAGCATGAATAGAGTTTGAGACGAGAAAAGCATAGATAGCTAGAGGAGGTTCTTAGGCATTCTTGTCCATCCACTTGGCAAAAGAAAATAAAACCAAACAATCAAAACAACAAGTGGATGTCCTCGAATGAGTAAAATATGCAACCAGCATGCTCACACAATAAGATGGCAAATGAAATATGTGACAAGGCATGCACAACCAATTCTAGCAACTATCAAGCAATTTGCGATGACTAGGTCATCTATATATGAGTATATTGACTTAGGAGTCAAGTGAGAACACTTGATCATAGGTCATACTCATCGTTTAAGCTCAAGTGGGGTTACCACTTTTACATAAAGCATTGTTGTTTTCACATCTTTAGAGTTGCTTTAGCTCAAGTCTTAGAGTAAATCTCCCCCTAGACGTGATACCCCCCTAAGAGGGATGAACTAACCTTGGGTTTTGTCGATGATGACTCCATGTAGATGTTGAAGATGTGGATGCTCAATGTTGATGTAGATCACTTGGATCTATCCATTTGAGTGAATTGCACTTTCAATACCTACATGGGTTAGTCCCACAAGGAACAAACAAGGATATCCATAGACATAGAGTGATACACACACAAGATGGTGTCCATGAAAACTTTTAGGTTACCTTGTCCCTTGTCTTACCAACAAGAGGGTTTGTGACTCCTTGAACTAGTGCAGGATGTGGAAGTTGATTGCACTTGTTCTTGCCAAAATGATAAGAGTGAAGTATGTTGGCGGAGTCACCCTCAAGAACTCTCTAGTTCTTCTTCTTTTGGATCCACATCATCTTGATGGGAATCCTTGGAGTTGTAGTCATACTTGATGAAGTGGAACTTGAAGTAGTCTTGGGAATCCACTTGACTAAGGTCTTAGGAGCTTCTTCAAATGCGTCAATTTCCTCTTGAAGCTTGTCCTTGCCTTTTTTGCTTGTAGTCTTGTGGTGGAAGATCATCTTGAGCTTGTGTTCCTTGGAAAGAAGTAGGATCATACTTCTCTTGTTGAGGAACAAACTTCGCCTTGGGGTACTGATCTTCTTCCCACTCAACTCCATTGGCAATGAACTTTCATTCAAAACCAATTCCTTGATTCTTCCGGTGTCTTCCTTGCTTGCGTACAATTTCCTCAAATTGCTTACTTCCGGCAAGGCTCTTGTAAACACATTTCTCTATAATTCCCTTCAATAAGCTATTTTCTTGCTCAAGTGCAACTTGGCTAAGAGAATCATTAGTGGAATCAAGAGAACTACTAGAAGCAACAACATTGGATTTAGCATGATTATTGTTACTACTAGAAGAAGAATCTGTCTTACTCTTGTTGCTAGATTTAACTTGTGGCATGTAAGTAGACAAGAGTAAATGCTTGGCAATATAAGAAGAACTTTTCTTGCGTAGATCATCATTGATTGCTTTTAAGTGTAACTTGGCTAAGAGAGTCATTAGTGGAATCAAGAGAACTACTAGAAGCAACAATATTGGATTTAGCATGATCATTGTTACTGCTAGAGGAAGAATCTTTCTTGTTCTTGTTACTAGACTTGACTTGAGGCATGTAAGTGGATAAGAGTAAACGCTTGGCAATGTAAGAAGAACTTTTCTTGCGTAGATCATCATTGATTGCTTTTAAGAACTCATGCTCTTGCTCAAGATTGAGCTTTTCAAAGCGTAATTTCTCATGAGCTCTTAAAAGTTCTCGATGATCTTCGAAGATAGTTTCATGAGCTAACTTAAGAGTGTTTAGTTCTTTAGTTAGAGCCTCAATCTTTGCCTTATCATTGTCATTCGTTTTATCTTGATTAGCATGATTAATTGACATTTCATCATAGTATTCATCACTAGAGTTGTCAACAAGCAAATCATCACCTAACAAGTCATCTTCATCACTATTGAAATCAACATACTCGGGGTGTGTTACCTTAGGATCTTTGGCCATGAAGCATCTTCCAATTCCTTCATTTGGTGAGTCAAATATGTCGTAGGAGTTGGTTGACACAAGTGCTAGACCGGCAACACCTTCATCTTGAGTATCTTCGGAGTCGGAGTGATAAATTCTCTCGGAGTGGCTGTCGGAGTCGGAGCCGGATACCCATTCACCAACATGAGCTTGATGTCTTCGTCTTGTGTAGCTCCTTGATGATTTTTCCTTCCTTTCCGAATCCTTGCTTCTCCGTGAGTATCTTCGTTCATAACGATCATCTCTACTCCTTCTCTCTCTTGGTGGTGATTCTTTGCTTCTTCTTTTTGGAGAATCTTCTCTTCTCTTGTAGGGAGCTGTACACTCATTGGAATAGTGTCCGGATCTTCCACAACTGTAGCAGTTTCGCTCTCGACTGGAAGATCTTTTGTCATTGTAGGACCTTGACTTGAAGCTTCTATCTTTGCTTCTACTCTTGTAGAACTTGTTGAAGTTCTTCACCATTAAGCTCAATTCTTCATTGAAGTCTTGTTTCTCACTTGATGATGTAGGGGCTTCACATGAGGCTTTATAGGCACCACTTGATTTGTTGTGAAGTTCCTCTTTATCCTTAAGTGACATCTCATGAGCAACAATTCTTCCAATCACCTCCGTTGGCTTGAGATCTTTGTAATTGGGCATCATTTGGATAAATGTGCACACGGTATCATATTTTCCATCCAAGGCTCTTAGAATCTTCTTGATGATGAATCTGTCGGTCATCTCTTCACTTCCTAAGCCGGCAATCTCATTTGTGATGAGAGCAAGCCTAGAGTACATTTCAGCGACACCTTCACCATCCTTCATCTTGAACTTGTCAAGTTGACTTTGAAGCACATCCAACTTGGATTCCTTGACAGAGTCGGTACCTTCGTGCATATCAATCAAAGTGTCCCAAATTTCCTTCGCATTCTCAAGACGGCTGATTTTGTTGAATTCTTCGGGGCACAATCCGTTGAAGAGAATATCACAAGCTTGAGCATTGTATTGCAACATCTTCAACTCATCCGCGGTAGCTTCACGGTTTGGTTCTTTCCCATCAAAGAAGTCACCTTGCAAACCAACACACATAATAGCCCAAACGTCGGGGTTATGTACAAGGATATGCATTTTCATTTTATGCTTCCAACTAGCAAAATTAGTACCATCAAAGTAGGGACCTCTACGGTGATAATTTCCCTCGCTAGACGCCATACTCTCCTAGGTTGTGAAACCAAGGCTATGACCACCAAAAGCTATGGAGATCAAAGCAAATGGAGACCAAAGCTCTGATACCACTTGTAGGATCGAAAGTATGTCTAGAGGGGGGGTGATTAGACTACTTGACCAAATAAAAACTTAACCTTTTGCCAATTTTAGTTCTTGGCAGATTTTAGTTATTTTAGGACAAGTCAAGCAATCATCACACAATTCAAGCAAGCATGCAAAGAGTATATTGGCAGCGGAAAGTAAAGCATGCAACTTGCAAGAATGTAAAGGGAAGGGTTTGGAGAATTCAAACGCAATTGGAGACACGGATGTTTTTCCCGTGGTTCGGATAGGTGGTGCTATCCAACATCCACGTTGATGGAGACTTCAACCCACAAAGGGTAACGGTTGCGAGAGTCCACGGAGGGCTCCACCCACAAAGGGTAATGGTTGCGTGAGTCCACACAGGGCTCCACCCACGAAGGGTCCACGAAGAAGCAACCACCCACAAAGGGTCCACGAAGAAGCAACCTTGTCTATCCCACCATGGCCTCGCCCACACAGGACTTGCCTCACTAGCGGTAGATCTTCACGAAGTAGGCGATCTCCTTGCCCTTACAAACTCCTTGGTTCAACTCCACAATATTGTCGGAGGCTCCCAAGTGACACCTAGCCAATCTAGGAGACACCACTCTCCAAGAAGTAACAAATGGTGTGTAGGTAATGAACTCCTTGCTCTTGTGCTTCAAATGATAGTCTCCCCAACACTCAACTCTCTCTCATAGGATTTGGATTTTTTGTGGAAAGAAGATTTGAGTGGAAAGCATCTTGGAAAGGCTAGAGATCAAGATTCATATGGTAGGAATGGAATATCTTGGTCTCAACACATGAGTAGGTGGTTCTCTCTCAGAACATATAAGTTGGAATGGTGTATGTGTTCTGATGGCTCTCTCTTCGAATGAAGAGGAGGTGGAGGGGTATATATAGCCTCCACACAAAATCCAACCGTTACACACAGTTTTCCAATCTCGGTGGGACCGAATCAACAAACTCGGTCGGACCGAAAATGTAAACCTAGTGATCGTTAGAGATTTTCGGTGGGACTGACATGCAAATCGGTAGGACCGATATGGTTAGGGTTTGGGCATAACGTAATCTCGGTGAGACCGATTAAACAAACTCGGTGAGACCAAATTTGGTAATTAGCTAACCAAAGAGTTGGTCAGGCAAACTCGGTGGGACCGATTTGCTCTTTCGTTGAGACCGAAAAGTTACAAAGGGGAAACACTGAATTTATATTGCAATCTCGGTGGGACCGATTCGCTCTTTCGGTGAGACCGAAAAGTTACGAAAGGGAAACAGAGAGTTTGCAATCCCATCTCGGTGAGACCGAGATCCCTATCGGTAGAACCGAATTGCTAGGGTTTGGCAGTGGCTTATGACAAGTGAAACTCGGTGGCGCCGGATAGGAAGAATTGGTAGGACCGAGTTTGGCTTAGGGTTTAAGTCATATGTGGATATGGGAAAGTAGTTGAGGGTTTTGGAGCATATCACTAAGCACATGAAGCAAGAGGCTCATTAAGCAACACCTCATCCCTCCTTGATAGTATTGGCTTTTCCTAAAGACTCAATGTGATCTTGGATCACTAAAATATAAAATGAAGAGTCTTGAGCTTTTGAGCTTGAGCCAATCCTTTGTCCTTAGCATTTTGAGGGTCCCACTTTCACATCCACGCCATGCCAATCATTGAGCTTTCCTGAAATAATCATCTTGGAATAACATTAGCTCAATGAGCTATATGTTGTTATGAATTACCAAAACCACCTAGGGATAGTTGCACTTTCAACAACGTTTCCCCTATATTTCCCTTTTTGACCAAGAGACCGGTTGGATGACCAGTCTGTACTACTTTCACCCCTTTCCTTCCTGTTTGTATCAAGTCTGATGTACATACTAAATTCCCCCCACCCCCACTTTATTTCTTGTTTGAACCAAGTACAAGATTTGACTCCATGAAGTAACTTTACCTCTAACAATAGAAGAAAAAAATAGGTGACGTTGGACCATCCGATCGAGAGAGGCTGAGAGGTAGAAAATGATGCACATCCAGTGACGTAGCGAGCTCCGGAAGTACAACTAGGGCTGTTTCAAAGAAAGATATACCTGAAGGTCGTCGGGACTTGGATAGGTGGGCGGCGGGAGGCCGGATCCGCCCACACTAGGGCAACGACGAAGGGATCGGAGGACCTCCCACGCCGGCACTCGGTCAGAGGTAACGGTGCGATCGGTAGTGGGTCTCCTTCCTCGCTGTCGACGACGGCCTAAACGCTGCCCCTCCTCCCCTTCATCGGCGGAGGGGGATACATCCGGATCTGTAACCAGCGGTGAGGATAGAAAGAAAGTGTTTTTTGAAGGGAGAAAGACAGTGTTACCACCGGTATCTTGTTTAGATCTGAAGAGCATGAGAGTGTGTGAATAGAGCAACCCTAGCAAGCAAGCGCGGAGGCTCCGGCCTATATATACGTAGTGGGGTAGTTTTCCTTTTTCACTCCATCAAAAAATTGTTTAAAATTGTGTACGTGCCAGGTCGCTATTTTTTTTGAGTTGTTGATTGTTTTTTGAGATAGCTACCTGCTTATTCCAAGTGGTGTTATGGTGTGCCAGGTCGCACTTTGTATCGTTCAAGTCTGGTACAAGACCCTCCATTAAATTAACAACCACCACCTCGTAAAATTTGTGAGCAAGCCCACGACCAAAATTATCGGAAACGTGGGCTGCCCCAACATGCATTATTATTTATATTTTCTATGTGGGAGTATCCTCAAAACAAAATGTGAGAGTACAATATTTATTGGTCCCCTTTGTAATTGGTGCTAAATTTTGACCAAAGATTTAACTGACAAAATGTTAGTGCGTGTTAACAAAAATTATATCGTTTAACTCGTAATTGAACATAGTTTTCAATGATATATTTTTTTATGACATGCATGAACATTTGGTTAGTTAAATTTATAGTCAAAACTTGGCAAGGTGCATTAAATCAACACATGCAAGAATCAAAAGGAAAGTTACGACATGCATGCATGCGTTGTAATTAATGCATCGGTAAACACAGATTATTGAAATATATCGAGTGCAGTGCTTTGATGTGTCGCATCAACTCGTACAACAACGAGAAGTTTGGTTACTACAACTCCCTCTCCCTCGCGGACTGAGCTTCGGTGCCTTAACTGCACCTGCCTTTGGCTGTATGACAGGTGGGCCATCCACCTGTTGGGCCCACCTGTCATACACGCTAAATGAGTAATACTCCCTCCGTCCCAATATTCTTGTCTTACATTTGTCTAGATTCGGATGCATCTAATACTAAAACGTGACTTGATACATCTGTATTTAGACAAATTTAAGACAAGAATTTTGGCACGGAGGCAGTAGTACATATGGAGCAAAATGAGTGAATCTACACTGTAAATAAATACGTAGTTCTCTCGTTTTTCTCTCTGCCTTGGTCGCGATGCACAATATTGAGTACTCCTATATGACTAGTCGCTCTATCTACATGCGGGACATCAAAGCATCCGGGCCCGCGGGACATCCACCAAATCACATCGAGGTGCTACAGTCGAGACTCACCGGTCACCCCGGTGTGGCCGTCATGACCCGTCATATCACAAAACCCACACCTTTACCAGCAGTGGTAAAGTGGCCTCGAAATTGGACTGGACGAAGCAACCATCATTTCACTGGAATGCTCGTTGAAGTCCTTTCTCCCCTTTCTTGAAGAAAACCTCACTCCAGGCTACTCACTTCTGCCATTTTTCTTCTGTACTGACGAAGGAAAGGTGGGAGAATCAGTGATGCTACTATATTTTGATTCCAAGAATCTTCTTTTTGCAAAGCACCGATCGATTCTCACAGCCTATTCTTTTCCCGTTTTCATTGCGATTGTGGTTTCCTTTCGATTGCTTTTTGTTTGTTAGTTCATTGATGGATCCTGGAGCACTAGGAAAAGAGTTGCCGGCGGACAACCCACTGGAGACAGCGATCTCCAAGAAGCAAGCACCGACCAATGAGTTGACCATGTTGGCGGGCCAACCCATGGAGACGAAGAACTCCAAGAAACAAGCATTGACCAAAGAGTTGACGACGTTGGCGGACCAACTCCTCAAAGAAAGTTGGAAGAACAGCAAGGGCCCGACCGTGCCTACCCCAGAAACTCTAATGGCCACCTATGCAAGGCTCAAGGCCGAGTTTGAGGAGATAGTCGCCGTTGAGAAGCAGTATTCCCTTGGCAAGGTGATGGCCCCCATCGAGGACGAGGAGTTGGCCCCCGGAGGGATGGGATCCCCCGGTGAGCTGCACAAGGTAAAAAATAATGGCTTACCATAGTTGTGGTTTTTGATTATTTGCAATGTGCTTGCTAATATGTTAGGGTTGTGCAGGTGCCGGTGGACGTCCTTGATGATTCTGATGTCGCGGCCCGTCCTGTGGACAACGCCCCAGAGATTGTTTTCGATGTCGCGGTCTGTCCGGTTGACATTGCCCCGGAGATCGATTCCGATGCCGTTGTCCATCTTGTGGACATCACCCCTTAGATCGGTTCCGATGTCGCGGTCCGTCCTGTGGACATCGCCCCAGAGATCGATTCCCATGCCGCTGTCCGTGCTGTGATCATTGCCCGAGAGAACAATGACAAGAAATAGTTGGTCGCACTAATCCTTTAGGGCAGTTTGCATTGTGTTTAATTACCAGAATGCTGTGTGTTATCAAACCATCTTAGGGCTAGTGCACTGTCTTGTGTGGGTGGTACTTGCTACTTTTGTTTGATAGTGAATCATGCGAACCCTCTCCGAGTTATGGAAACAGATGTATCCTCACCAGCTTTTGATGTAATATATGGCATGCTTAGATGTAAGTTTGAACTCTTTATCATATCAGCAGGGCTTGTTTGATGATTCTTGGTGTTAGTAGGCTAGCTACTGTGCGAGCTATAGTACTTACAAAACACTCACCGAAGAGAAATGTTGGGGCTGATGAGCTCGTGGTACGCTTATACTGATCCGTCGTCGATCAGCCAATAGCCCAAGCTCCTAAAATTGTAGGCTTAGCGATCGATCAGACAATAGTCACACGGATAAATTCATGCCTCATTTGGTTCATAGTGTAGGAAAATCGTAGCAAAAGTACAGAGACGTACAACACAAAATCATAGCAGCACAGAGACGTACTCCCTCCGTTCCAAAATAGATGACTCAACTTTGTACTACTAACATGGAAACTGGGAGTACAAATCCTAGGCGGGCTAGTTTGGCCTAGTGGGTTTCAGTGGTATGACGTGGTACAACGTCGTCCAGTCTTCACGTGTGGTAGCAGTATTGCGGGTACAGTAAGTTTTGTTGAAGAAGCGGAATTCAATGAAGTCATGATGGTTCCTTCGTCCGACCAACTTACAGTGGTAAAGGTTGGGCCTACGCTATGATCGGGGTGGACCAGGATAATTTTGTGCATGGCAGGTGGACCAGGATGGTCGACGTCCCACATGTCGACGAATGAAAGTATTCTTTTCGATATAGGCCTCATTCGGTTTGGAGGAAACTAAAACATAGGATTTAGGAATAGTAAAGAAAATTGATAGGATGTCACTTGACATCCAAACGATTTGTCTTGCCTCGTTCCTACGCACAAAGTGAGCTTTGAGTGGATGTGTAGATTCCTCCAAAAACATATGAAATGAATAGTATTCGTATGAAAATCCCGTATGCGTTTCCTACGAACCGAATGCATCTATAGGAAATTTTCCTCTGGAATCTTTGTTCCTATGCTTTTCCTGTAAAAATCTTTTAAACCGAATGAGGCCATAGAGGACGAGCAACGAGTATTCATTGTTTATTTTTTATGAAAGCTATTGTCTCCACTGTTACAATGGAGGAGTGTGAAACATGGCAGCCTAGTGAACTTGGCATGTGCACCACTCCCTCCTTCCACATGTAATACTACCATAGTGTTGACTACAAGGTTGGCTATAAGGTTACAACTTTTTCTCATTTCTCTCTATCTATTTCCTCTCAAATGTTTTTTACCTTTCTTTTTTAGACACAATTATTTTTTATGCCTCTTTTTTTAGAATTAGTTTTTATACCTAGGAGCACGTGTAGAGACAGGCTCTTGAAGAGCCCACTCCTTGACTTTGTCAGTGCCTCTCTCTCCTCCACATAAACAGGCTTATAGCCCAGTATTTTACTGGTACTACTTGCTATGAATGCGAACAACTAGCGTCTAAGGGGGGAGCATGCGCGGGGAGGTGGCGGGCGGGGGGGGGGGGTCTGGTGGGCCGGGGCGGTCAGAAGCGGGCTTGGAAGCGATCCAGACTCCCGCATGGCCCACCTCACATTATCACCATATATTTCTCGGAGTCTGTGCGTGGCAGGCGGGCGATCTCTTCTCCCTCCCCGTCTCTCTCTTCTCAGCCGATGCCCGCCAAGCGATTAGATTTCAGGTATCGATGGTTTATTCAATTGCAGTCCCACATGTTAGTGAAAATGCAAGACAACGCGTGTCCCCTTTGGTGAGCGGCGTGCGAGCCGGACTGTCAGGGGTGCGACGCGAACGCGACGCGTATGAGTGATAAGTGTGCTGCCACTACTGGAAACAGAGAATTTGCCATCAGTCAGTTCTTTGTCGTCTGCCAGCGGATGGCAAAGAATGTCTTTGCCATCTGCTTACAAAAAACAGACGGCAAAGAACTGACAGATGGCAAAGAACCTGGTTGCCATCAGTCAGTTCTTTGCCATCTGCCAGCCGATGGCAAAGAATTTTTGTCGTCCGCTGGCAGCCATCAAAGAGGTGGGTGGGGTCCAGTGCTGTAATGGCCAATCAACCCACCTCTTTGCCGTCTGCCAGCAGATGACAAAGAATCTTTTCTGTCTTCTGGCAGATGGCAAAGAAGTGGGTGGGGCCTAGTGGATGACGGAGCTGTAACGGCCCGCTAGCCCCACCTCTTTGCCATCTGCTAGCCGACGGCAAAGATTCTTTGCCATCAGCTGGCTGGCTGATGGCAAAGAGGTGGGGCTTTGCCATCTGCTGGCTGATGGAAAAGATGTGTGCCTTTGCCATCCGTTGGCTGATGGCAAAGAAGTGGGACTATCTCCTCCCCTCTCTCCCAGCCCAACCCCACCTCTCTATCTCTCTCTCTCTCTCTTTCTCTCTCTCTCTCTCTCTCCCAGTCCGGCCCAATCCTTCTCTCTCTCCCCACCTCTCCCAGCCACCACCGCACCGCGCCCCAGCCTCGCATTCCCGACGCCGCCCAGCACCGCCACCAGCCCGCCCCACCCCGCCATCGCAGCCCGCCCCTCCACCGTTCCAGGCCGCGGCGCCGCCCCCTCCCCCAACCCTCGAGGCTCTTTCCCCTTCCCCCAACCCTAGCCGCCGCACGCAGCAGCCATGGCGGACTGCACCTTTAGCGCTGGCAGCCGCCGCTCGTCCATGATGTGAAGCCATCCCTGCCCTGCTCGCCTTCGTCCGCTGCCGTCGCGGACCGTCTCCCCCGTCCCCGACCACACATCCCCGCCCTCGTCTGCCGCCATCACCGACCGGCTCCTCCGTCCCCGACAAGTCATCCCCGTCCTGCTCGCCGTCTTCCGCCGAAGAACCCGGTGGCTGTGTCGACTCTCTGCCTCCCCGACCACCTCTTTCGATTTTGCGAAGGTGATGCCCTCTTTGCTGCCTGACCACCTCTCCCTATACATGTTCATGCTCTGCTGCTTATATGTTCAGAAAGCTGAGAACCATTTTGGCTTATGTGATCTAAAGACCCCCCAACCTGCAGAAAATGTTTGAAGACCCCTGATTAAACATGCCTAGAGCTATGTGATCTACACCATTTTAGCAAATGGGAAATATGATATATGTGATGACTGCTGAGACAATCCACCAGGAGCATTACTTTGCTCAGAGACTAGAGAGTGTGCAACAACAAGTTCCTGATTGATTCAAAAATTAGCATGAAAGTAAAAAAAAGTAACACACACACAGACAAGCAGAGTATAATCTACGAGTAGAATAATCAGTGTGAGAATTCGGAAGAAACGTTCAGTGAATTTGTCTCCCTTCAGCAGGCCAATATGTTGCAACTGCATAACATAACGACTATAGGCTGCATCACTAGCATTTGGATGATCACATATTTGTCACCACTCAGAAAATAGGTGTGCAACCTGTGAATCAACCAATATAATGCATCAAAAATCCTAGCATATACAATTCATTCTGATGTGTAAAAATGGACCTTTAAAATAATATGTTACACTGCTGATACATGTATTGTTCAGAGAAGATCCCAATCGGTTAAAACTGAGAACCATTTTGAATTTTGCTCTCATTCCCACAGCCACACTCTAAAGTTCACAACCACAGACACACCAGGTGTACTTCTTTATCACTCGTGTAGTTTCCCTTCTGTCTCAACTACTCTATTTTTCCAAGCCAAAATCTGGGATGAGGATATAAATCCTTTTTGTTTTGTTTTGATGAAGACACAAAAATCTTGCTAGTTCTATTCTCTTTAGTTTGTACTTTGGAGCACATCAGGAAGCGGCCACACTGGTACAATATGAAAGATCTTGCATTTTGGTATCCTAATTCACAACATTCATTGGTGGATATAGTTTTGTTTCAAAGTATTGGTTGCAACATAAAAAATATGGAGATTAGTCTCTGTAGGATAAGACTCCATTTCCATTTTCATAATAAAAATGAGGCCGTGTCCTTTGTTAAAAAAATCTTGCCTATATTATCAACACTTACGGTTATAGTAGTACATATTTTGCTATACTCAGTGTCAACTCCTATATATTCAGCCAGGCTTAGTTGCATTTTAGAGTTGTCCTTGATGTTCAGCCCACCTTATGTTTATTTCCTGGCTCTGTCGTTGCCTACTTCACATACAGATTGGATATTTAGTTGTAAATTTAGCACCAACAAAACCATAAATCTTACTATAGTCTCCATATATATATTTTATAGAAGATTATATCACATTTCTTTATACACACACAAAGAAGAATACCTTTCTATTATGATTATTTATTCATCATTATTTTAGGCATATTTGTATGGAAGCTAGGCTAGTATTGTGGTAGTGATTCTAGTTTGATTCGTTGAAATCTACAGCTCTTTGTTTCAACTCCGAGGTTGGCACCGATATCATTGGTGAGAAAATTAGATAAAAAAACATCAAAAGCCCCTCAAAGAACATCCCACGATAATACCCAGTCTCATCTGCCGTCCTTTGATTATTGTCCAGCTTGTTGCACTATCCCATGTGAAGACACAATCTATCTGAGAAAGAAATTTTAAGATGCTGGCCTATTAATTTTAAGAGGATTTTTAACCCAGCATTTTCTGTTTAGTGCTGGTTTGGCTTGCCTTAGCTTTTACTCCCTCTGTCCGCGAATAAGTGTACATCTAGCTTTTGTCTTAAGTCAAAGTTTTAAAACTTTGACCACTTTTCTAGGAAAAAGTAAAAGCATTTATGGCACCAAATTAGAATCACTAGATTCGTTTTGAAGTGTACTTTGATAATATATCATTTTGTTGTTATATATGTTACTACTATTTTCTATAAAGTTGGTCAAAATTTTAAAAGTTTGACTTAGAACAAAAGCTAGATGTACACTTACTCACGGACGGAGGGAGTATATTTGAACAATCAGGTTCACAAATAGATACCAACCTAGACACGAGCTGGATAAACCCTATCTGATTTTGTTTTCTCCACTTGAGATTTGCAGGGGAGGTTGCATTGCCCGGAGAAAAGGCAGAGGAGGGTGATGCTGATGATGCAGCAACATCATTAAGGGAGGCAAAGGAGGAGATTGGGCTTGATCCAGCCTCGGTCACTGTCGTTTCCTCGCTTGAGCACTTCTTGCCCAAGGTAAGATGTCTATGAGTTCTCGCTTATACCCCTACTAGAAAAAATCACATTGTACAGCGGACAGACTATTTAAGTGCACACTAAAAGGCATGTTAGTTTTTTTTCTTCTTAGACTTCCAAAAAACACATGCATGCAGCCAAGATTTAGGATATGCTTATAGATGTTTTGAGGGTTATGTAGCAGGCTTCTCTTTACAGTCCACTTTTGCCGGATAGAATTTATCTTTGTCCCTTTGACACCACGACACCCAGACACGACACCCCCGACCCCCGACACCTCTTCGGCTTCCTGTTGACTGAAAAGGTGCTTTTCAGCCTTCCAAAGGCGATGGGGTCATATATTTATGAATTATTAGTTAGGTCATATATTTTCTGATTTTGTTATGAAAAATATCATATATATTTGTGTTGATCGGGTGGATTTAAATGTGTAGTTGTTACATCGCTGCGAGGGTCTGGTGTTCGACGACCTCCCCGTGCGTTCAACGAGCTCCGCCCCGGCGTTCGTGGGTGAGCACAAATGACATCTCCTCCTCCCCCAATCATTTGTTATGTTCGGGTCTTCGTGCCGATGAAACATGCTAGCTGTAGGTATATTGAATCATCAGTATGCGTGACCACTATGCGTCTCCCGTTCGGAAGGGTTACATCTATAAATATGCATGCATTTGCATATTTATAACCGTGATTCTTTCGAATTGTCCAACGTTATCCATGGATAGCCTAAGTATGTGTAGATTGGGTTCGTTTTCCCATATGCTCTGCTCCAGATCCGATGCAGAATTTCGTCAGCGCCTCCCTGTTGTTCTCCGGGTACACATCCTCTTTGCTTATTGTGGAGACGTGTATCAGGAGAACAGTGGGGAGGTGCTGCCGAAATTTTGCGTTGGATCTGGAGTAGAGCATGGGAACACGAACCCAATCTACACATACTCGGGTGGGATTAGGACCTATCTTTACCTATTAGCGTCTATGTTGTATGGACGTAATAAAACTGACAAACTCTATTAACTGATGAATATGGTTTGCTGAATTATGTATATATTTCTTGTGTGTCCAGTAGCTAGGCCAGATGAGTGATCGTGCGTGGATGTACACCGCTAGTCAGAAAGACATGACCCATGAATGGATAACAAAAACCAAGGGGTTTGTGAGAGTCGCATTTGCAAATGGACAGAGACAAACCTGGTGCCCATGTGTCGAGTGCGACAACTATCATAAGAGGTCAGAGTTTGAAATGATCAAACACCTGCAGAAGTGGGGTTTTACGCCTAATTATACAGTCTGGACATTTCATGGTGAGTCTGCCCAACGTGCCAGAGCTGAGGAGGGCCGTCGTCGCACCGACGAGCATGGTACCGGGATGGAAGACATGGTGGATCCAACCTGAGCCTATTCAAAGGGAAGCATAATCCAAAGCCTCTGTACAATGCTGGCGACCCTAAAAAGGGTGCATAATCCAAAGACATGGTGCATAATCCAAAGAAAGGGTGCATATTCCAAAGACATGGTGCATAATCCGAAGCCTCGGTACAATGCTGGCGAACCTAAAAAGGGTGGATCCAACCTCAGCCTATTCAAAGGGAAGCTCGCACCAGCCGGTGCTTATACTCCCTTATTGTTGGATGTCGACGAATGGCGGACCATTACGTTGTATATCTTGAACAATCTAACAGAAGTGCGGCCGTACATCGAGTAAGTTCTCGGTACATTGTTTCGCAACCTCTAATTCCTTTGAACTTCTCTTCCCGAACCGATTGGGGGACTGGCTAGAGTCGAGTGGCCATGCTGATGGTGATGAGGGTGGCTATAGTTCTGATAGCTATAGTGAGAGTGAGCTGGTTGAGGGGGGCAATGTCTACCAGCGTGGTGGTACAAAGCTCCCGCCCACCCCGGCGACCCCTAACCAGAGGTGGTTGATTACGCCTGATGGGGAGAAGAGAGTGCATTTACTCTTTTTTAACCTTTTGCCTTCATGTTTCTTCGAATATCTAATGCGTTAGTCTTGCCATACTGCAGGTCTTGGAAACACGGTCGTGGTGTCCGCAGGCCCAACACAGTCCTTGGTGTGATTTGTTGCCAGAGCTTCCCGGATTGGGTCACGTTGCCTGGTGAGGGCCAGGCTCCAGAGCTAGGAATGACCTGGGAGCACTACTTGGCTGCCCCGGCCCCGCCGGGGGAGAGGATCGGCGGTGTCGAGTGCCACATCGTGGCCGACGTTGTGATCCAGACGTTTTGGGTAATTTCTCCTCCCTCGTCTACGTTGTGTTTTCTTGTTTGATTGGCAACCCTAGTGATTGTACTAATCCATGTTTTCTTGTTTGATTACAGACCTTTTACAGGTGTGCTGAGGGACAGGAAGAGGCCGCGGCTCGGGTTATCGAAGCCGAGTGCAGGCGGCTACTTCAAAACTGGCGGAACGGGGCTCGGACGCAGGCTACTCGAGACTACTTTGTTCCTCTCTTTTAGGCGTGGAACAACAAGACGGATGTACCAGAGTTGTTCGACCTCTATGCCATGGCCCATAGTGCCTCGTATAAGAAGGCCAAGGCATTCTCTGAGTCTAATCTCGATGATCCAAAGAACTTCACCAACCGCGCCTCCCACAACAAGCTACAGAGATGAGGGGAAGGCGAGGAAAGGGCCGGACTTTAACCTGAGCCAGCCTATTATCCAGAGCTGGTGATGATATCTGGTGGCGGGAGGAACCATGGCTTGTTAGCCATTGGGGATGGACTGATACGTTGTACTAGCACTCTCCGCAGATCAAGAAGCGCCAGACGAGCTCCGATCCTGAGAGAAGGCCTCGTCCACGACCAATGGATCTTGAAATCAAGGTTAGTTATACAGAATCAGATACCTTTCCTCCATTACATTATGTGTGCGGCCGTCCATGATTACAATGCTAAAGAGGAGTGGTGTTGCAGGCTGCTATTGAGGAAGAGAGAGCAAATACCCAGGAGCTTCTGGCGGAGGAAAGGAGGCAGGCGGCGGAGAGGGAGAGGGAGACTGAGGAGAGGACAGCTAGGCTTTTGGAAGAGGAGAGGAACCGGAACGACTTAGCTAACCGAGCCATATAGGAGCTCTTCGCGGTAAGTTTCTTCTGCATATTAGCTAAATCATGCACGCAATGTTCCTTTCATTAGTAAGTAATATGACTGACTCGTCAAAACCAAATGTGCAGTCCATGTGCGAGAAGACCGGTCAGACCCCTCCGCCGATGCCAGTCATTGCTCCGGCGGACACGGTGAGTTTCATTTGAATGGACATTACTTATTATTCTTCACATTTGTGTTGCATCATGCTAACGAGACATTGCAAATGATCTTTAATTTGGTGCAGCATAACTCCTGACAAGCATCGACGTCTGCCATTGGTGCGAGCAAGAACCCCGATCCTTCACCTACGGGTTGACGGTAAGTTTTGCCTAGTGCTTTGCTTAATTAGCTCCAAAATGACCTATTTAACCTAGGATAGCTCTAAAATGACCTATACTTAGCATTTTTTCCTCCAAAATGACTAAATATGCTTAGCTAGCTCAAAATTGACATATTTAACCTAGGATAGCTCTAAAATGACCTATACTTAGCATTTTTTCCTCGGGCTGCTCAGGACTTTCGGAAGACCGATTGGTATTTCGAAGTCTTTTGCGAAATACCTGAATCAATTGGGATGAGAAGATACTCGGTAAGTGCGAGAAATTATCCATAGGGCTATTCAGGTGGCAAAGAACTGCAAGGCAGTAGGCACAGGGTATTATCGAAACAATAGAGAGAATTTTGGGGTATCTTGTAATAACAAGATTAACGGAGAATGATTGTATGAACGACAAGTGTATGACGTTATCCATAAGGATATGTCGGTGGTAGGAAAATGCAAAAGCAATGAGCACAAAGTTTCGGGAGAACATTGGAGAGTATCTTCGGAACCTTCTGGTGAAATAGCTGATTATCTGGAATAAAGGGGCTCTCCGAGGGAAAGTGATCACGAGATCCTAATGTTAGATTTAGTAAAATTCATTTAACCCGGATAGAAGAGAGATGAGAGTCCCAGAGTATAGACGAGGAATAAAAAGATCCTAATACCACCCAATGGCGACGTGGGCCCGTAAGCCACACGGCCATGTTAGTAAAAGCTTTGTAATGACTAGACTCAACTTCGGCCAAGGAGTTCGAAGGGGGATTCCTACACGCAGTCGGCTCTGATACCAACTTGTGACGCCCTCGATTCAATCGTACACTAATCATACACACAAATGTGTACGATCAAGATCAAGGACTCACGGGAAGATATCACAACACAACTCTAGACACAAATTAAAATAATACAAGCCTTGTATTACAAGCCAGGGGCCTCGAGGGCTCGAATACATAAGCTCAAAAATAAAAGAGTCAGCGGAAGCAACATTATCTTAGTACAGACATGAGTTAAACAAGTTTTCCTTGAGAAGGCTAGCACAAAAACAACAACGATCAAAAAGGCAAGGCCTCCTGCCTGGGAGCCTCCTAACTACTCCAAATCGTCAGCGGCCGTCGCGTATTAGTTGGCACCCTCAGGGTAGTAGTAATCATCAGTGGTGACATCTGGCTCCTGGGATCCGTCATCTGGTCAAAACAATCGGGTATGGGAGAAAAGAGGTAGCAAAGCAACCGTAAGTACTCATCCAAAGTACTCGCAAGACTTACATCAGGTCTAAACTAAGTATGCATCTGTATCAAAGGAATGGGCTGTATCTGTGGACTAAACCACGGAATGCCAGAAGGGAAGGGGAAAAGCCTAGCCTATCGAAGACTAGCATCTTCAATCATCTTGCAGCATATAAGAGAGTACAGATCAACATAATGTAAAGTAGTAGTAGTGTTATCAACCTCGGCCAGAGATCCTTTCTCGACGCCCTGCGAGAAAGCAATCCCAGAGCCATACTATCCATTTCTCATAACCATTTCTCATCTCAAGTAACCAATTCTATTTGTATCGATCGGGATACAACTCCAAGTGTCCGTTACCGTAGGACATGCTAATGATAGATGTTTTCTTCCTTGCAGGGGTGCACCAACTTACCCACCACGCTCGATTAACTCCGGTCGGACACACTTTCCTGGGTCATGCCCGGCCTCGGCCAAACAATACGCCGCAACCCGACCTAGGCTTAATAGAGAGGTCAACACGTCGGACTAAGCCTATGCCCTAGGGGTCATGGGCCATCTCCCTGGGAACAACTGCATGTTGTGTGGGCGGCCGGTGAGCAGACCTAGCTATCTCCTTCAACAAGGCAGGAGCTTACGCAGTCCAACCCGGCGCACGCCGCTCAATCGCTGACGTATATTAAGCTTCGGCTGATGCATACGACGCAAAACGCCCATCCAATGCCCACGTGATAGTTAGTGCTATCAGGCTAGAGGCCCCTCGGATCAAATATCCAAACCGTAGTGGATTAGGAGCACGCGGTAACGAGCAGAGACTCACGATTGATGTGACCCCGTCGCCCCGTCTCGAGTACTTGCGGCAAGGGCTAAGAATGCGCGGCCACGTATCATAAGTATCTCACGGGCACCTTCCAGGTCAACCCGACTCCACATCACTCGCTATTAAGCTCGCGCGGGTACCCCTCAGGGCCGACCCATCTTTAGTAACATGTCTCAGGGTAAAGTCATAGTGACCATAGTAACTGTGTGTCTAACACTAAGGGGAAAACCCGAGGAATCACTCCCGGTGAATTCCACTCGATGTTGTCATCAAGGTGAACGTAAGAGGATCTACCCTCGAGGTTCACGTTTGATGGGTTGCACGACAGAGCCGTAACGGAAGTGGTAAGGAGGAAATCACCCTCGATGACCTCGACCATATAGCTACACTACGGAGATCTCATCAGGAGTGATGTAAGAGGTTCCACCCTCGGCACTCAATGGTAACTCCGCAGAGTTGTACAACTAGGGGGTGATGTGCGGTGTCGGGGCCTAGACGTCGATCACGTTGATCGAGTCATCGAACATAAAGCGAGGCAACTGGGACAAGGTGGGGGTCACTGATGGATCTCTAACCAACCTATACTAAGCAGTTTAGGATAAGCAGGTAAGGTATGAAAGCAGGTAACAAAAACAGGCTATGCATCAGAGTAGGATCATACATAAAGCAGTAGCATTTCTAATGCAAGCATGAGAGGGAAAGAAATGGGTGATATCGGAATGCTCAAGGAGGGTTTTCTTGCCTGGTTGCTCTAGCAAGGAGGGGGTCGTCGTCGACGTAGTCGATCACAAGGGCAGCATCGGTCTCGGGGTCTACCGGAGAGAAGAGGGGGAAGAAACAGTAAATATAAAGCAAACGTAGCACCACAAAGCATATCATGGCAATAAGATGTGCCGGGTGTGACCTAACGTATGGCTACACGATATAGGTGAAGGGGGAATTCAACCGGGAATGTTTTCCCGGTTCCGGACCTTGTCAGATAGATGATCGGAGGGGGAAAATATTCCATGTTGAGATAGTTAGAGGCATCTGACATGTATGTGGGTAGCGTATTCGGGTTCGTCTCGTCGTTCTGAGCAACTTTCATGTACAAAGTTTTCCCATCCGAGGTACGGTTTATTTTATATTAATTTTAAAAGATTTAAATCATTTTTGGGATTTATTTAATTATTTAAATTCACATTATCCAGAATAGTAGAATATGACGCCAGCATGACAGCAAGCTGACGTCAGCAGTCAACTGTGTAGTTGACTGGGTCAACTACGTGTGGGTCCCGCATGGCATACACTGTTTAGTTTAATTAGGGTTTAGCTAATTAATTATTGTTTAATTAAACTAACAGATTAATTATATTAATTAAATAGGATTAATTAACCTAATTAATTCATTTAATTATTATTTATTTATAATTTTAATTTTTTATTTAAAAAAAGTTCTATACGGTGGGCCCCTACTGCCAGGGGCCCAGGAGGGCACTGGAACGGGTGCTAGCGGGCGAAAGGGCAGCGGGTGCTGGCGGAGGCCACAGCCCGCCCCGGTGCGGGGCGAGGCCGTGGCCCGCTCTGGCGGCGGGGGCACCGGCGCGGCGCGGCCAGGCGCACGATGGCGGTCGGCGGCGGTGACCGGGGCGGCGTGAACGGCGGCGAGAAGGGGGTAGGGGCGCGGCCGGGGCGTCATCCGCGGGGCTGCCGCGGCTGCAGTGGGTGCAGTGTGGGCCCATGGGAGGGAACGCCATGGGCGCACGCGAGCGCGGCTGGAGGTGGGACGCCGGTGGCAGCGAGCAAGAGCGGGGGCGGGAGCGAGCAGCAACAGGGGAACCGGGGTGCGGCGTCGCCGGAGACGAGTGATGGAGGCGGCCGGCAGGACAGCAGCAACTGCTGCAAGGCAGCAGGCGGGAGGCGCGCTGCAGCGAAGCGGCATGCGTGGTGGCCAGCACAAGCAGCGGGCGACCGGGGCAGACGCGGGGAGCAGCGAGCGGGGCATGGGCAAGGCCGGCGTGAGGCGAGAGCGTTTGGGCGCGGGCGTGACCGAGGATGCCGTTGGCGTATGGAGCTAGGGGTAGAGGGCGCGGCCACGGCGCGTGCACGGGCACGGGACGACGCGGGCGCACGGTGACCGGACGAGCAGAGGGGGTCGCTCACGGTGTAGTGTAGGGGTTCGAGGGCAGCGGTGCGCAGGGAGCGGCTTGGGGAGGAGGACGAGGCCGACGGGGACGGAGAGGAGGCAGCGGCGATTGCTCCGGCGACGTCGTCGTACGGCGAGGGCGAGGCGGCGTCGGGTGGCGAGCGGTGGCCTCCTCCTCTCGATCCAATCGGGAGAGAGGGGGAGGAGATATTTTGGAGAGGGGGAGTGGGGAGTGTCGGTGGGAGTGGAAGCGTGGGGGGGTATGGAGATGGTCGGTTGGGCCTGAGGGGCCAGCGGGCTGGTGCTAGCCGGCTGGGCCTCTTGGCCCAGTTGGCCAGGGGGGATTCCTTTTCATTTTTTTGTTTGTGTTTCTTTTTATTTATTTACTTTTCTGTTTTAAAACATTTTAATTTATTTAGGCATTTTATAAAACTGCGTCTGCTACACCATAATTATCTAGGTAATATTTAGTACAGAGCAAACATTTTTATTTTAATGTTTGAAAACTTTTATTATTTAACTTTATTTTAAATTTGAATTTGAATCGGTTTTGAACTAACCCGAGATTAACTACAGTGACAGAGGTGACGTGGCATCGTTAACGTGGGATTACTGTAGCATGATTACCCGGACATTACACCTTTCCTCCATTACATTATGTGTGTGGCCGTCGATGATTACAATGCTAAAGAGGAGTGGTGTTGTAGCCTGCTATTGAGGAAGAGAGAGCAAAGACCCAGGAGCTTCTGGCGGAGGAAAGGGGGCAGGCGGCAGAGTGGGAGAGGGAGACTGAGGAGAGGACAGCTAGGCTTTTGGAGGAGGAGAGGAACCGGAACGACTTGGCTAACCATGCCATATACGAGCTCTTCACGGTAAGTTTCTTCTGCATATTAGCTAAATCATGCACGCAATGTTCCTTTCATTAGTAACTAATATGTCTGACTCATCAAAACCAAATGTGCAGTCCATGTGCGAGAAGAACGGTCAGACCCCTCCGTCGATGCCAGTCATTGCTCCGGCGGACACGGTGAGTTTCATTTGAATGGACATTACTTATTAGTCTTCACATTTGAGTTGCATCATGCTAACGAGACATTGCAAATGATCTTTAATTTGGTGCAGCATAACTCCCGACAAGCATCGACGTCTGCCATTGGCGGGAGCAAGAACCCCGATCCTTCACCTATGGGTTGACGGTAAGTTTTGCCTTGTGCTTTGCTTAATTAGCTCCAAAATGACCTATTTAACCTAGGATAGCTCTAAAATGACCTATACTTAGCATTTTTCCTCCAAAATGACTTAATATGCTTAGCTAGCTCAAAATTGACCTATTTAACCTAGGATAGCTCTAGAATGACCTATACTTAGCATTTTTTTCCTCCAAATGACCTATTTTACAGATATAAGTTGCATCATAATAATCTTCACATTTTAGTTGCATCATAATAATCTTCTTCTTCTAGTCTTCTTCTTCTAAACTTTCTTCTTTCCCATTTTGTAGATTTGCTTCAGATCACGGAAGCTTGGGTTGATGGAGTGCTTGTCTTTAGTTTTTGTTTTGACTTTGTGAAACTTGCTACCTATGATGAAACTGTGTAATATTGATGAAACTATGTATATGTATGGATGAAACTTGCTACTATTGGTAATATGTGTTGGATATGTGTTGGATATATTTGCTTTCATGACTATTGGTAATATGTGTTGATATAGGCACTTTGCCATCTGCTGGCTGATGGCAAAGAGGCCACGTGGCAGCAACCTGTGTAGCGCTCATCTGGCCTATTTGTTCTCTTTGCCATCCGCCAGCAGATGGCAAAGAGCTTGCATCCTTTGCCATCAGATGGTGGATGGCAAAGAGCTTGCAGCCTTTGCCATCAGCTGGCGGATGGCAAAGAGCCTGCAACCTTTGACATCAGCTGGACGATGGCAAAGAGCCTGCACCCATTGTCATCAGCTAGCAGATGGCAAAGAGCTTGCAACCTTTGCCATCTGCTGGCGGATGGCAAAGCACGCCGTTAGCCTCCTAACGTGGCTAACCCTGTTCCTCACGCTTTGCCATCGGCCAGCTGATGGCAAAGGCTACAGGCTCTTTTCCATCTGCCAGCAGACGGCAAAGAAGCCTTTACCAGAGTTTATTCAGCCGGCCCTTTGCAATCTGCTAGCAGATGACAAAGCCCTTTGCCATCTGCCATCCGTGCCTTTGCCATCTGCCATGGAAGATGGCAAAGTGCCTGATTCCAGTAGTGTGCCTTTTCCTTTTGAACTTGCAAAGCGTAACATTTTCGTGCGACCGATCGATAGAAATCAAGAACAAAATGACGAGGGCAGTGCTTTCCCGTGCGTTAGGGGGGCTAGTTTGAGTGATATGTTGTGCTACAATGCCGTCCACTTGCTCCATTTTTATGTAAGCACAACACCGGCGCCCGACCACTATGTCCGGACATGAACCCGAGAAAGCCGACCAATGCCTTTGCCTCCTCCTCATCCGCCTCGATAACCTCCTCCCCCGGAGCACAAGGTTCTGAAGATTTCCGCCTCCACGTCGCCGTCAAGCGGCTAATCGGCCACCGATGTTTATCCCACCAAGCTTGGCGTCGACTGAGTGGAGGAGGGGTGGCCTTCCTGGGACAAGAGCGGCAACGACCTACCGTGTACTACTCTTCCTCACTGCCGGGTGCGCCCGCGTATGCGTGTGATACGTCTCCAACGTATCTATAATTTTTGATTGTTCCATGCTATTATATTATCTGTTTTGGATGTTAATGGGCTTTATTTTACACTTTTATATTATTTTTGGGACTAACCTATTAACCGGAGGCCCATCCCAAATTGCTATTTTTTGCCTATTTCAGTGTTTCGTAGAAAAGGAATATCAAACGGAGTCCAAACAGAATGAAACCTTCGGGAACATGATTTTTGGAACAAACGTGATCCAGAGGACTTGGAGTGGACGTCAAGCAATCAACGAGGCGGCCACGAGGCAAGGGGGCGCGCCTACCCCCATGGGCGCGCCCTCCCCCCTCGTGGGCCCCTCGTTGCTCCACCGACCTACTTATTCCTCCTATATATGTTCACATACCCCGCAAACATCCAGGAGCACCACGAAACCTTATTTCCACCGCCGCAACCTTCTGTACCCAAGAGATCCCATCTTGGGGCCTTTTCCGGAGCTCCGCCGGAGGGGGCATCGATCACGGAGGGCCTCTACATCAACTCCATGGCCCCTCCGATGATGTGTGAGTAGTTTACCTCAGACCTTCGGGTCCATATCTAGTAGCTAGATGTCTTCTTATCTCTCTTTGGGTCTCAATACAAAGTTCTCCTCGATTCTCTTGGAGATCTATTCGATGTAATCTTCTTTTCCGGTGTGTTTGTCGAGATCCGATGAATTGTGGGTTTATGATCCAGATTATATATGAACAATATTTGAATCTTCTCTGAATTCTTTTATGTATGATTGGTTTATCTTTGCAAGTCTTTTCGAATTATCAGTTTGGTTTGGCCTACTAGAGCTAGATAATTTTTCTCCAGTGCTTCACTTATATCTTTTTAGAGCACGGTGGTGGTTTTATTTTATAGAAATTATTGATCTCTCATGCTTCACTTATATTATTTTGAGAGTCTTTTAGAACAGCATGGTAATTTGCTTTAGCTATAAAATTAGTCCTAATATGATAGGCATCCAAGATGGGTATAATAAAAACTTCCATATAGAGTGCATTGAATACTATGATAAGTTTGATACCTGATGATTGTTTTGAGATATTAAGATGGTGATATTAGAGTCATGCTAGTTAAGTAATTCTGAAATTGAGAAATACTTGTGTTGAGGTTTGCAAGTCCCGTAGCATGCACGTATGGTAACCGTTGTGTGACAAATTTGAAGCAGGATGTGTTGTTTGGTTGCCTTCCTTATGAGTGGCAGTGGGGGACGAGCGATGGTCTTTTTCTACCAATCTATCCCCCTAGGAGCATGCGCATAGTGCTTGGTTTTGATGATTTGTAGATTTTTGCAATAAGTATGTGAGTTCTTTATGACTAATGTTGAGTCCATGGATTATACGCACTCTCACCCTTCCATCATTGCTAGCCTCTTCGGTACCGTGCATTGCCCTTTCTCAACTCGAGAGTTGGTGCAAACTATGCCGATGCATCCAAACCCCGTGATATGATACGCTCTTTCACACATAAACCTCCTTATATCTTCCTCAAAACAGCCACCATACCTACCTATTATGGCATTTCCATAGACAATCCGAGATATATTGCCATGCAACTTTCCACTGTTCCGTTTTTTATGATACGCTCCATCAATGTCATATTGCCTTGCATGATCATGTAGTTGACATCGTATTTATGGCAAAGCCACCACTCATAATTTTTATACATGTCACTCTTGAATCACTGCACATCCCGGTACACCGCCAGAGGCATTCATATAGAGTCATATTTGTTCTAGTATCGAGTTGTAATTTTTGAGTTGTAAATAAATATAAGTGTGATGATCATCATTATTAGAGCATTGTCCTGTGAGGAAATAAAAAAAGAGAGAAAGGCCAAATAAAAAAAGAGAAGGCCCAAAAAAAGAAAAAAAAGAGAGACGGGGCAATGTTACTATCATTTTTCCACACTTGTGCTTCAAAGAAGCACCATGATCTTCATGATAGAGAGTCTCTTATTTTGTCACTTTCATATACTAGTGAGAATTTTCATTATAGAACTTGGCTTGCATATTCCAACAATGGGCTTCCTCAAAATGCCCTAGGTCTTCGTGAGCAAGCAAGTTGGATGCACACCCACTTAGTTTCTTTTGTTGAGCTTTCGTACATTTATAGCTCTAGTGCATCTGTTGCATGGCAATCCCTACTCCTCACATTGACATCAATTGATGGGCATCTCCATAGCCCATTGATTAGCCGCGTCAATGTGAGACTTTCTCCTTTTTTGTCTTCTCCACACAACCTCCATCATCATATTCTATTCCACCCATAGTGCTATGTCCGTGGCTCGTGCTCTTGTATTGCGTGAAAGTTGAAAAAGTCTGAGAATACTAAAGTATGAAACAATTGCTTGGCTTGTCATCGGGGTTGTGCATGATGGAAGCATTTTGTGTGACGAAAATGAAGCATGGCCAAACTATATGATTTTGTAGGGATGAGCTTTCTTTGGCTATGTTATTTTGAGAAGACATAATTGCTTGGTTAGTATGCTTGAAGTATTATTGTTTTTATGTCAATATTAAACTTTTGTCTTGAATCTTTCGGATCTGAATATTCATGCCACAATAAAGAAAATTACATTGAGAATTATGTTAGGTAGCATTCCACATCAAAAATTCTGTTTTTATCATTTACCTACTCAAGGACGAGCATGAATTAAGCTTGGGGATGCTTGATACGTCTCCAACGTATCTATAATTTTTAATTGTTCCATGCTATTATATTATCTGTTTTGGATGTTTAATGGGCTTTAATATGCACTTTTATATTATTTTTGGAACTAACCTATTAACCAAAGGCCCAGTGCAAATTGCTGTTTTTTTGCCTATTTCAGTGTTTCGCAGAAAAGGAATATCAAATGGAATCCAAACGGAACGAAATCTTCGCGAGGATCTTTCTTGGAACAAACGCAACCCAGGAGACTTAGAGTACAAGTCTGGAAGTCCGCGATGCTTCCACGAGGCAGGGGCGCACCCAGGGGGTGTAGGCGCGCCCTCCACCCTCGTGGGCCTCACGGAGCTCCACCGACGTACTTCTTTCGCCTATATATACCCATGTACCCTAAAAACATCCAGGAGAGCCACGAAACCACTTTTCCACCGCTGTAACCTTCTGTCCCCGTGAGATCCCATCTTGAGGCCTTTTCCGGCGATATGTCGGAGGGGGATTTGATCACGGAGGGCTTCTACATCAACATCATAGCCTCTCCGATGATGTGTGAGTAGTTTACCACAGACCTTCGGGTCCATAGTTATTAGCTAGATGGCTTCTTCTCTCTCTTTGGTTCTCAATACAAAGTTCTCCTCGATGTTCTTGGAGATCTATTCGATGTAATACTCTTTTGCGGTGTGTTTGCCGAGATCATATGAATTGTGGGCTTATGAATTTGATTATCTATGAATATTATTTGGTTCTTATCTGAATTCTTATATGCATGATTTGATATCTTTGCAAGTCTCTTCGAATTATCGGTTTAGTTTGGCCTACTAGATTGATCTTTCTTGCAATTGGAGAAGTGCTTAGCTTTGGGTTCAATCTTGCGGTGTCCTTTCCCAGTGACAGTAGGGACAGCAAGGCACGTATTGTATTGTTGCAATTGTGGATAAAAAATGGGGTTTATATCATATTGCTTGAGTTTATCCCTCTACATCATGTCATCTTGCCTAATGCGTTACTCCGTTCTTATGAACTTAATACTCTAGATGCGTGCTGGATAGCGGTCGATGTGTGGAGTAATAGTAGTAGATGCAGAATCGTTTTGGTCTACTTGACACGGACGTGATGTCTATATTCATGATCATTGCCTTAGATATCATCATAACTATGCACTTTTCTATCAATTGCTCGGAAGTAATTTATTCACCCACTGTAATATATGCTATCATGAGATAAGCCACTAGTGAAACCTATGGCCCCCGGGTCTACTTTACATCATATAAGCTTCCGATCTATAGTTCTAGTTTACTATTTATTTTGCAATCTTTATTTTCCAATCTATACAACAAAAATACCAAAATATTTAATCTTTATCAGATCTCACTTTCGTAAGTGACTGTGAAGGGATTGACAACCCCTTTATCGCGTTGGTTGCGAGGTTCTTGATGTTTGTGCAGGTACTAGGCGACTTGCGTGTAGTCTCCTACTGGATTGAGATATTGGTTCTCAAAAACTGAGGGAAATACTTACACTACTTTGCTGCATCACCCTTTCCTCTTCAAGGCAAAACCAAGGCATGCTCAAGAGGTAGCAAGCCGCCGCATTGCGGTCAATTTGATGTCGCATCAGGGTGCCGCCGCACCTCCGCAGGCGAGGTCGCCTCTGCTTAGAGTGCCCGCCGTCGCGCCGCTGGGTCCCGCGGCACCCCAGCACCCTCCACTCGCAGAGCCGTCCAACACCGGTCGAGAGACAAGTGGAGAGGAAGCAGGTCCCGCCGCCACCCACGCCGGCCGGGCTTTGCCCGGCGGCGCCTCACGGTGGCGGCGGGGGAGGGGAGAAGGGAGGCGGCGGCTAGGGTTGCCCCCAGTCGCTCGCGGGAGCGACCCGGGAGGAAGGGAAGGGGGGTTGGTTCTCAATTTGGGGTTTTCGTTCAGAACCAGCCTTATTACACGGGATTTCTTTTATGAAGGCTATTGCTGACATGGAGCTGGTATACAGCCAGTAGTTGGGACTTCTATTAGCCATGCTCTTAGCTCGTTTTCCTATATAGTGTAGTTAATGCATTGATCTGATGTGCTAGTCTCTATTTTTTATTCTTTTCCTTCTCTCTGCAACTAGAGAACATGTTTGAGATGCAAATATGATCCCTAAACCAACTAAATGTAATATGATAAAGGTGATACAGCTCTCGGATATCCCTACACCCTTTATGAACAGTAAATTCGAAAAAAAATCTGAAACTTTGTGACATCAAATATGTTCAAACGTTTCAGGTGCTTGGAAATTTTAACAACGAAATATCATATAGAGAAAGGTGTACACATGAGAAACAGATATTTGTGCTTAAAGTGCTCAAAGTTTTGAGCACTAGTCTTTTTCTGGTGTAGAGCTCCTTGAATGTTTTTTCTGCATGAAAACTTGCAAGTACCTATAAAGTTTGAACATATTTGATGTCGCAAAGTTTCAGATTTTTTTTATTTATTTTCTGTATTTTTTTGAATTTACTGCTAATAAAGAGTGTAGGGACGAACCTTGGAGTTAAAAAACCACTATATGATTGATTACGTGTGGTGGTTGTCTCCAAAAACTTTCCACTATATATGATTGATTTATGTGTTAAGAGACAATGCATTGGATGTGCCTTTATAGTTTAGACATGCATTGATCCATGTTCTTAGTCAACCTAATTAGAGTACTTAATTTCCCGCAAAATAATAATAATTAGAGTGCTTAATTGGACTTTTGTATGAAGGGTGGGTGTATTGAAAGTTGTTTTCTGTGAAAAAGTTGGACTTTCAGTTTGGACAAGTGGTCAAAAGCTCGCGCAACCAGGCAGCTTAAGCTTTCATCCGTTTAAAATAATGTGCAAAGTCCCCAGCAAAAGGAAAATATAGAAAGTAGGCTGCCTACTAGATCACCAACCGTACCCCCTAGCAGCCTAGCTAGTACTCTTCCCAACCATCTGCAACAAGTTTGAACCAACTCAACCATCCTGCCTGACACCGCATGCAGCGCTCTCGTCATACTAAATCCTAACATGTTGGCGCGTGAACGACGCACGTGTGCAGCTATATAGCCCCTGCACCGCACCTGTCCGATCTCAAGTAGCCACAAGTGATCGGAGGCGCGTAGCTTGCGCAATGTCGTTAGCCATGGAAGTCGAGGCCATCGGCCAAGAAACCATCGCCGCAATCACGATGATCGAGGACGGCGACGATGACGAGGTGCTGACCAGCGACGACGGGGGCAGCTACAGTCACGGAGAGATGATGGTCACCGACGACGACGAGGAGCTGTTCGAGCTCGACATCACCTTCCTCCGCGGCGACAACGAGCACGGCCAAGACCGACACGATACGCACGGCGCTGGTGATGGCGCCCATGCCCTGATGGCCAACTGCCTGCTGCCAGTGAGCTCGGTCAGCATGGCGGTGCCGGTCACGGACAGCAACACCGTCTCATCCTACTATGCCTTCTCCACGTACAGCAGCTCGAGGAAGTCCGGCATCAGCGGCGGTGGCAAGAGGAGGCTTGGGCGAGCAGCTGCTGACGGCCGCAATTCCACTTGGGCGAGGTTTCGCCTCTCGAGCAGGGGATTCGCAACCATGGGGAATTTTCAGAGATAGCAGCTCCGTGTATGCGCGAAGGAAAGGTCAGATGTAAATGTGAAATAGCACAGACCATGTGAAGAAATAGAACCTCAGAGTATGCGCGAAGGAAAGGTCAGATGTAAATGTGAAATAGCACAGACCATGTGAAGAAATAGAACCTCGGATGTAAAAGTCAGATGTAACTGTTGTGTTCAGATTTCAGAAACGTGATTGTAAAACAAAGGGCACCATTGGTGTTGGGACAATCCCCGGACCAGCTCGCCGCTCATCTCCTCTCTCACTCGCTTAGACAAAGGTGAAAGGAGAAATATACTGGACACAAGTTTTTCCGGCGCACAAACACCTCACCGCACGAACGGCCTAATCTTTACTGGGCACAAACTGACCTTGGCACATACCGACGTGGTGGCACAAACCACCGCTGAGAACGCACGCGCACACACACGACTACATCACTAACCCCTTGTCGACGTCGCGGCCCTCAGCTCTGCTTAAATAGCCTGACCCACGCACCCAGGGCCAGCGGCCACACACCGCACTAACTCACGCACGACGCATACCGGCCGCTAACCAGCTAACTACATGTACGCCCACGCACACGCACGCACGTCTCTATGCAAGCAACGCACCGGCCAAGCAACACAGCTACTTGTTTCGGTTTGCGCTCAACTAGACTTAACCACACACAGCGTCGGCTAACTAACTAATCTAATCTAGCTAATAACCTTACTTGTCAAGATTACTACTAACAATTGGAACCAGGACCAGACACGGAAACTAGAAACTTGTGGGCAGCTCATGAAGGGAGGGCTTTTCTTGAAGAGGTGAAGATGAACCCTTAACTGGATGATGAAGTTCATGTGATCACATTCCTTCTGCAATGCTAGGGTTGGTGAATTTAGTTGTTTTGTAATAACCCTGAGATGTTTTCAATTATTACTTTCCGGAATTTAGAGCATCTATAGCCGGATCTCTTAAACATGTCTTATACGTCCGGACAGGCTGCCCGGTCACTCACCGGTCACATTTTTTCCACTCGGAGGGACGCCTCAAAAGGGCCTCAAACACCCGGGCTGACCTGCACCCCATATCCAGCCCAAATAGGCGGAGGATATAGGGGCGCCCGGGCACGCATGCCACGTCGGACCTGGCCCATGCTGGCCCACCCGACCCCACTTATATTCGTCCCCATCCTCTCGCCGGAGCAAACCCTAGCCACTTCATTCCACTCCCCTCCACTCCCCTCCGTCACCCGAGCTCACCTCCGGTGGTTTTCGTCCTTCTCCGCCATAGCAGGCAGTGGATCAGACTCTGACCAGTCTGGATCCGTCGATTGGGGTGTCATCCCGTGTGGGTTGGAGGAGGCAATGGCAGTTCGCATTGCACTATGCCGCTCCCGGGAGGACAGCGCCCGAACGACGGACGGGTCCGTCTGCCACAACGCCATAGCTCGGCTCATTGGGCGCTCGGGGTTCTCTGGTGCTGGATCCTCGCGGTCCCAGCCGGAACACATGTCCTTCCCTATCACCGGTCGGGTAGAGTATGAGTCCCACCGGGAACGGGTGGTCCGCCGTGGGAAGGAGAGGATAAGGGCCGCCGAGGCTCGTATCACGGCGAAAATGGCGGCGGCGAAGGAGGCTGATGCGACGGTGCGAGCGACCGCAGAGGAGGAAGCCATTCGTGCCCTCATCCGAGAGCTGAATCGGGCGGTCCGTGCCATGGCCGGACAGCCACCGAAGGAGGAGAAGGAGGGCAGCGACGACGAGGACACCTCTGGCGACGAGCAGATCTGGCTCGATCTGTACTGCGTCTTCGGCCGGTACTTCCGCGAGAAGGACGACAAGGGCATCGGGAAGGGCAAGGCAGCCATGGATGAACTCCACCATAGCTAAACTTGCCCAATTTTGGTAGTCCGATGGCATGTTTAGTGTAGCGTGATGAAGTAGCCGGACGATGTGTAACATCCAAATTTTCAATTTGGATGTTATACATAGGTCATCATATGCATCTCATATTTTACTTGCATTTTTGGTTGCGATGCTAGAAATCTTAAGCAACTCAAGGACCCAAGGAGAGACTGGAGATTTCATAAATTTTCATATTTGAATTTTTCTCAAATTTGAAAAGAGGATCATTTTAATTTTAATAATTTCCTCTCCAATTATTTCCAATATTTAATTTTAAAAAGAGAAGATAATATGACTTCTTAAAAAGGACAGGAATATTGGAGAAAAATATGAAAATCAAATTATATTTTATTTGCTATTTTATTTGAATTAGAAAAATATGTATTTTTGAAAATTGCATTTTTAGGCTAGAAAAATGTTCATTTTGTTCTAAATATTAGATTTAGACGGTGAAAATTATTTTTCGCATTTTTTATAATTTTTTTTATATTTTATTAGGATTTTCTTCAGGCGATATTTTATTTAAAAAAAACTTCGCCCGACTGGGCCGAAGACCCAGCCGGCTCACGCGCGCCACCGCCTTCCCTAGCCGTGGCCGAGGCGGACTCACCGGAGTCCGGCGCCGCCACACCGCCCGCGTCGCACCCTGCCCAAGTCGGAGCCCCCCGACCCCTTTATATGTCGCACCGCCCCGCCGCCACCTCTCCACCCCGCCGCCGCAGCCCGCCTCCACCACAACCGAGCCGCACCGCCGCCGCAGCTTGCGCCCGCGTCGCCCGCCGCCTGATAGAGGCGAGGGTGTCCCGATCTTTCGATAAGATGATAACTATCGATTTGGTGGAGACGACTTTAACGATCTGACTACAAACGTGCACGACGTTGCGCCTTAGCAATCGCTAAACCAACTCCGAGAGGTTATTGACCACGCCGGAGCACAATCAACCTGACCACGAAGGTCTATTCCTACACGCAATCTAAAAACGAGCAAGAATATGATAAAAGCAATCTGAATATTGTGAATATATATGAAGTATTGATAATGGTGGGGATCCGTAAGCGGTCTTGGTCTGATCGTTGGACACAAACGAAGTACACAAAGTTGCAATGGCTAACTTTTAACTAAACAAATTCCAAAGAAAAAGCTACTAGATGGATCTACTTATATAGGAGCAAGGGGTGGCGACCAAAGAGGTGGGAGGACGTCCCAAGGCAGCCTAAAACTAACCCTAGGTCGTACAAGGCCCATGGGCCCAAGTGGAGGTGATGCAACACCTTTGGACTTGTTGTTTGACTCTGACTCTGCAGCAGCGTCAGATTGTTTCGTTGATATCTCAACGCTCCGGCCGAATTTGAAGGTGAATCCAATTGGGTTGGAAAGAGCACGAAATATACTTTCCAACAAAAAAAGAATCACCCAATTCAGAGTCCGTATGAAAAAGTTGTTGGCGTTTTGAGTCAGGTATGTCTGTGCAGTCCGAATCTGAATCCAGAACGTGAGAGACTTGGACTCTATCTTCTCTTGGCCCAAAAGTGACGTGAGAGAACTTTTTGAACAGAACCTAAACTTCTCATTTTTCCTTATCTTCATATGGGGATTGTACAAATGTCCCATACACCTGCAATTAGACAAAACACAAAAGTGTATGAAGTATTTTTGTTCTGGATAACATAAATAGATTATTGAATAGTTTGTACTAGAAATCACCTAACAAATATGCATGTATGCAATATTTTTGGTCGTATCCGAGGTAGTTATGTCCTCATCACCGCCCCGCCTTGCCAAAGTCCTGCCGCCGCCCGCCGGATCTCGCTGTCGGTCAACCCTGGCTAAACGGTATAAACCGTTCGGTTTTTTAGGTTTACGATTTTTTCCGGTTTTCGATTTAGGCCGGTTAGATCGGTTTTTTTCGAGTTCGATAATTAGCGAACGTTCGTCCGAACGTTTCTGTTAGTGAACGTATTCGTTCATTTGTCCCTGATAACGAACGTTCGTTCTGTAGTTTTTCCTTTTTATTTTATTTTCGACCAGGGACCTATTCAAGATTATTTTCATCGTAGATTAGCCCCTGATTTTCAAACCTCCGCAACTTTTTGCTCGCTCGTCCAAATCCAGTGAAACCAACGCCAAATTCTTTATCTCGGACCCCTCTTTCCAATTAACCAACTCGAACATGGTTTTGACAATATAAAATTTGGTTGCAAGCAGATTTGATTTTGAACTTCTTTTGATCGTAGTTTGTGTTTCGTAGCTCCGATTCATTTGATTCTTTTTGCAAATCGAAGCTCTTCACTTGTACTTTTAGTTTGGATCTTTTCATTCGAGTTTTATCCTCGCATATATTCCTTGAGTGCTTATGAATGTTATTGTTTGTTTACGATAGAGTTTCCGGAGTGCGAAGCGTGCTACTACGAGTCACTAGGGTTTTCAGATCGTCAGCAAGGCAAGTAACACTTTGATCATATCCCTTATTACCTAGTTTTTATGCATTAGTCTCAACCATCAAATATTGCATGAGTAGGATCTGCTTAAACATGTGGGTATTGGGAAGTAGTTGTTGATGTAGTACCTATTGCCCTTTTGTACAAACCTTGGGAGTTACTACGTTACACTTATTATACTTTGCTATGCTATGCTCGTAGACGTGGTTTGGTTTGAGTGATTCATGAAAGTTGTGAGTATCATTATGAACTAAGGGTTTACTTAAGGTTGCTACTTTAACACACATCTGGGTGGATTGGTTTGTGGGCACCTGGGGAAATCCAGTGTTGTCCAAAGGAGAATCCCGGGATATCCGTGTGATTTTTCCTATTGTTCGCCAGCCAGGCTCAAAGGGATCATTATGTTATTCATGCTGGAAACTTCCTTTTGCAGCCACAAGCCATTATGGGCTCTGGCATATTTGAGTAAGTTGTGGGAATCCTTTCCATGATGGGCTAGCAGATGTAGGGGATTGTAGGTGTACCGGCCTATCTATCGGTTAAGGGGACCTCTTCGGAAAGACTGTGTCTCGATCATCCGTTTCACAAACACCATGCAGTGTGAGAAATACAATGGAGGAGATCGAGTCTTGTGGGGAAAAGTGCACAAACCTCTGCAGAGTGTATAAACTAATCATGGTTAGCCGTGTCCCCGGTTATGGACATCTTGAGTATCTGGTGCTTGAATTATTATGTTGATCTCATCACTTTACTTAATTAACTTGTTGGGTTAATGATTATTAATTTTGGGATTGAGATGGGGTTACCATTCTCAATGTTTTCAACAAACTTTGTAGTTAAATAAAATATATTCCTTTGTTGTAAGGAAAAACTTGCTTTCTGCAAAAATATAACCCTAGAGCCTCCACCAGCCAAATATGCATATTGTTATAGCTATTACATGTTAATTGCTCTACGGTGTTATTTTCCCAGCATATTTCATGTGTTGACCCGTTTCGGGCTGCAACGTATTATGTTGCTGACTTTTCAGACGAAGAGTAATGTGCGCTAGGTCGTTGTCGTGCACTCAGCTATGCCGTTGGAGTTGATGGACTGATTTACCTTCAAAGCCTTCCGTTGTTATCTTCATTAGATGGCCTTCAGCCATATTATTGTAATAAGTTCTCTTTTGAGACATTCGATGTAATAAGTGTATGATTTAACTTTGTTATAAATCCTTGAGTATTGTGTGTGTCAGCATTACCGATCCAGGGATGACACTTATGCACAGAGATTTGACCGTTTGAGGTCAGATCGCTACAAGATGGTATCAGAGCACACGCTGACTGTAGGACACAGTCACTAAGATAAGCCATAGGACCCTCTTCTCTACTCATTTCTGACTCTTCTCCACTTTCTACTCTATAGATGGCAGACCCAAGGAACAAGTTTTCTCAACCGGATGAAGATACACCTTTTGGATGACACTTGAAGGAGGCCACTAGGTACCTGAACATCGAAATACCGAGCTTCACCGGGACCTACACTGCCACTCTACCGGAAGAAGAGCGCTGGACAGTTCGAGTACATGTTCCAAGAACGACTTTCACGCCAGTTACGGAGCCCATAGAGTTTTCCTTTGATGCACCAACCAGGAGTCTAGGAAAGAGCATGGCAGCTCACATCGCCATGGGATGCATCAGCGAAGTATACCACAAGGATCTTAAGGACACCATCTACCAGATATGTGGACGCCGAGATGAGCAATGGGAGATGATCTGCACCAGGAGGGACAAGTCCATTGCAGCCTACATTCAAGAGTTAAACCAACACATTCGTCGTCAGGAGAACCAGATGTGCGCCAGCATGATAGACCTGAAGAAAGTGATGCCCAGGAACATGGAGCTAGAAGAAGAGCTCAAGTATACACTCGATGGATATGAAGAGGAAATTGCAGTACTACTGGAGAAGAATGAAGACCTGAAGAAGAAGCTAGGAATATTCATGGGAGACCCTGCGCCAGGAGGTGACGACCATCCCAAAGACCACATCATCATCGGCGACACCGACTCCGACCCCGACAGTGATGATGACTATGAAGACGAAGCTGGAGCAGATATCATGGAGTCTTCTTCCGATCAAAATTTCTAGTTGACCACCATATTATGAATAGTATTCCTCCATGTATATAGAATAGTTCGATTATTCTGTAACGGTAGCTAGCTCGATTGTATTCCCTTGTTTGAATTGAGTGGTGTGATTATGATTGTGTGTTTGTCTCATGTGCATATGGGTAGTGATTTTATCCTTAGACCTCACTCTATTCTAATCTCTCCCCTCTAAACCTATCAGATGCCTCCGAGGCGTGACCCCAGATTTGTCTTCCCACCGGAGCTTACTCAGTTGATCCAACAGTAGAATGCCTTGATGCAACTACTAGTCCAGAACCAAGGCAACAACAACAACAATAACAACCCACCGCCACCACCTCCAGTTGACAACTTAGCCCATTTTCTGAGGTTGAATCCGCCGGTGTTTTCTAGTAGCACCGAGTTGATTGTTGCTGATGACTGGCTCCGCGGGATTGGAAGGGAGCTGACCACCGTAGGTTGCATAGATGCCGAGAAGGTGCGTTTTGTCGCACACCAACTGGATGGACCCGCAGCCTCATGGTGGGAGAATTACACAACCACTTTTCCCATAGCCAATGTCACATGGGATCAATTTCAGCAAGCTTTCCGCATAGCCCATGTCTCTATAGGAGCAATGAATATGAAGAAGCATGAGTTTCGCAACTTACGCCAGGGAAATCGTACTGTGGGGCAGTACGTGGATGTGTTTAGCAAGTTAGCTCACTATGCCCCAGATGATGTGGCCACAGATGTCGCGAAGTAGGAGAAGTTTATGGAAGGGCTGAATGATGAGATCAGTATGTAGTTGATGGTGGCAACATTTACTAACCACCAGGAGTTGGTAGACAGGGCCCTTATGATTAAAAGCAAACAGCAGCAGATAGAGAGCCGCAAACGGAAGTATGGACAAGGAAAGTACAATTTTGGAGCTCAGCAGAAGCCTCGCTTTACCCCTAACTCTGGAGGTTACACACATAACCATGGAGGCCATACTCACAATGGAGGAAGCTCGCATAACCACAGTCGGCCTAAGAATGGAAACGGGAATGGGGGAAGCAGCAGCCAGAACCATTCCACTCCAGCAACGCCCGCCAAGAAGGACCTAAGCCATGTTACCTGTTACAAGTGCAGGAAGACTGGACATTACGCCAATGATTGCTCAGAGTTGAAGAATGGCAACGGAAATGGAAACTCTGGGAAGAAGCCCAACCCTTTCACCATAGGACAAGTGAATCACGTTAATGTGGAGGAGGTTGAAGAACAGCCAGATGCAGTTATAGGTTAGTTTTTGATTATGTCATTTACTGCAATAGTTCTTTTAGAGATTGGTGCATCGCATTCATACATATCAAGGGGATTTGTGGATAAATATAAGTTTCCCACCAAAGTTCTTAAGACACCTATGTTAGTAAGCACACCTGGAGCGGAGTATATGGCAAGCTGTGGATGTTTTCAGATGCCATTGACCATAGGTAGTCATGTTTTCTCCTTAGACCTAATAATTTTGGAGTCACAAGGATTGGATTGATATTAGGCATGGATTGGCTATCCATGTATGGAGGAAATATCGATTGTGCTAGTAAGTCAATTCTACTCACCGCCCCGGAGGGAAAAAGGATCAAGTATGTGTCTAGGGATGCGCTAAGGAGGCCCAAGTAAATTCCCTCTCGGGAGTTGTTCAAGAAGAAGTGCCTGTTGTGAAGGATTACTCGGATGTATTTCTAGTGGAACTACCAGGCATGCCGCCAGATCGAGACATAGAGTTTTTGATTGAGCTGTTGCCAAGCACCGAAACAATATCGAAGAGACCGTATCAGATGCTCGCGAATGATATGGAGGAAATTAAGAAATAGATGAAGGAGTTATTGGAGAAAGGTTACATCCGACCAAGTTCATCACCGTGGGGAGCCCCAGTGCTCTTAGTTGAGAAGAATGATGGATCTTTGAGAATGGTTGTTGATTATCGGGCGTTGAATGAAGTAACGATCAAGAATAAGTACCCACTACCGATGATCAATGATCTGTTTGACCAGTTGCAAGGAGCTAAAGTATTCTCCAAGATCGATCTTCGATCAGGTTACCACCAGTTGAAGATTTGGGAACATGATATACCTAAGACAACTTTTACCACAAGGTACGGGCTATATGAGTACACGGTCATGTCTTTTGGATTGACTAATGCCCTGCCTATTTTATGAGTATGATGAACAAGGTGTTCATGGAGTTTTTGCATAAGTTTGTTGTGGTGTTCATTGATGATATTTTGGTGTACTCGAAGAATGAAGAGGAACACAAGGAGCATTTGCACTTAGTTCTCGAGAAGCTCAGGGAACATCAGCTATACGCCAAGTTCAGCAAATGTGATTTTTGGTTAAAGGAAGTTGGATTTCTTGGACATGTTATATCAGGAGAAGGTATAGCAGTAGATGCTACCAAGGTTCAGTCTATCACTGAGTGGTTCGCACCCACCTCAGATGGAGAGATCCGCAGTTTTCTGGGACTCGCATGATCTTACAGGAGGTTCATTGAGAATTTTTCCAAGATTGCGAAACCCATGACGGAGTTGTTGAAGAAGGACACCAAGTTCAAATGGTCCGAGGATTGTGAGGCCAGTTTTCTGGAGTTCAAGAAATGTTTGGTTACAGCCCTAGTACTGATTCTTCCGGATATACGCAAAGATTTCCAAGTGTATTGCGATGCTTCTCGCCTGGGACCTGGAGGTGTAGTGATGCAGGACGGAAGAGTTGTTTCATATGCCTCACGGCAGCTTCGACCTTATGAGTTGAATTATGCCACGCATGATTTGGAGTTAGCAGCCGTAGTGCATGCGCTCAAGACCTAAGGACATTTTCTGATTGGAAACCATTGTGATGTGTGCACGGATCACAAGAGTTTGAAGTACATTTTCACGCAGAAGCAGCTGAACCTCAGGCAGAGGAGATGGTTGGAGCTCATAAAGGATTATGATATGAAGCTACACTATCACCCAGGAAAGGCCAATGTCGTAGCAGACGCTTTGAGCTGCAAGAGTTATGTAAATACCCTCGTAAGAGGAGGATTACCGTAGGAGTTAGTAGACGGTCTCAAGGAACTTCCTTTGGAGATAGTTCTAAGAGGTTTTGTTGCAGCAATGGAGGTACAATCTATATTATTGGGAAAATTCGAGAAGCTCAGAAGGATGATAAGGAAATTGCGGAGATAAAGGAGAAGATGAGCAAAGGAAAAGCCAAGAGTTTTCGTGAGGATGGGCACGAGACCTTATGGTTTGAGGATCATATATATGTGCCCAATAATGCGGAGATCAGGAAGATAATACTTCAGGAAGCTCATGACTCGCCATACTCGATTCACCCCGGAAACACCAAGATGTATTTGGATTTGAAGGAACGTTTCTGGTGGACATGTATGAAGAAGGATATCGCCGAGTATGTAGCAGTATGTGATGTATGTCAGAGAGTGAAGGCAAAACATCAGAAACCAACACGATTATTACAACCTATGCCGATACCAGAATGGAAGTGGGACAAACTTGGCATGGACTTTATCACCGGATTACCTAGGACCCGATCGAGATATGATTCAATCTGGGTAGTAGTTAATCGCTTGACCAAGGTAGCTCACTTTATCCCAGTGAAAACTACTTATACGAGCGCGAAGTTGGCCAAGATATATATGACCAGAATCGTATGTCTGGATGGAGTCCCGAGGACCATCGTATCGGATAGAGGGACACCGTTTACTTCGAAGTTTTGGAATCAGCTGCACCAGAATTTTGGTACTAGGCTAGAGTTTAATACAACTTTCACCCACAGACAGATGGACAGACTGAGAGAGTCAATCAGATTCTGGAGGACATGTTTAGAGCTTATGCGCTAGATTATGGATCTAGTTGGGATGACAATTTGCCTTATGCAGAGTTCTCATACAACAACAGTTATCAGGCTAGTTTGAAGATGGCACCCTTCGAAGCTCTGTATGGAAGAAGGTGCGGAACACCGTTAATGTGGGATAAAGTCGGAGACCGTCAGTTGTTTGGACCAGATTTAATCAAGGAGTCTGAAGAGAAGGTTAAGTTGATTCGAGATAGACTGAAGGTAGCTCAGTCCAGGCAGAAGAGTTATGCCGACACCAAATGCAAGGAGGTAGTCTATGAAATTGGAGATAGAGCATATCTTCGAGTTTCACCTCTGGGGAGTTTAGACGCTTTGGAGTTAAGGGTAAGTTAGCCTCGAGATTTGTAGGACCATACCGAGTTCTGGAACGTATGGGAGAAGTTTCCTACAAGTTGGAGTTACCCGAAGGATTGTTAGGAGTTCATGATGTGTTTCACGTTTCCTAGTTGAAGAAGTGCCATCCTGAGATGGTCGATATTCCTCTGAGAGATACAGTGCCCCTAGAAGAAATTCAGTTGGATAGTGACCTAACCTACGAGGAGAAGCCCGTCAAGATTCTTGAGTTTGCTAGCCGAGTTACACGCAGTAAGGTTATCAAGTTTTGCAAAGTTCAGTGGAGCCACCATAGCAAGGATGAAGCCACCTAGGTGCGAGAGGAAGACCTACGGAAAGACCACCCACACCTATTTTCTAGCCAACCCGAATCTCGAGGGTGATATTCATCTTAAAGGGGGTAGGTTTGTAACATCCCAAATTTTCAATTTGGATGTTATACATAGGTCATCATATGCATCTCATATTTTACTTGCATTATTGGTTGTGATCCTAGAAATCTTAAGCAACTCAAGGACCCAAGGATAGAGTTGGGGATTTCATACATTTTCATATTTGAATTTTTCTCAAATTTGAAAAGAGGATCATTTTGATTTTAATAATTTCCTCTCCAATTATTTCCAATATTTAAATTAAAAGAGAGAAGATAATATGACTTCTTCAAAAAGGAGAGGAATATTGGAGGAAAAATATTAAAATCAAATTATATTTTATTTGTATTTTATTTGCTATTTTATTTGAATTAGAAAAATATGCAGTTTTGAAAATTGCATTTTTAGGCCAGAAAAATGTTCACTTTCTTCTAAATGTTAGATTTAGACGATGAAAATTGTTTTTGGAATTTTTTAGATTTTTTTAAATATTTTATTATGATTTTCTTCGGTCAAGATTTTATTTAAAAAAAACTTTGGCCGACTGGGCCGAGGGCCTAGCTGGCTCACACGCGCTGCCGCCTTCCCGAGCCGTGGCCGAGGCGGACTCACCGGAGTCCGGGGCCGCCACGCCTCTCGCGTCGCCCCCTGCCCAAGTCAGAGCCCCGACCCCTTTATATGCCGCCCCGCCCCACCGACGTAGCCCGCCTCCACCGCAGCCGAGCCGCACCGCCGCCGCTGCCGCTTGCGCCGTAGCTCGCGCCCGCGTCGCCGCCGCACGCCGCTCCGCCTCGCCGGAGTCCCGCCGCCGCCCGCCGGATCTCGACGTCGGTCAACCCCGGCTAAACGGTATAAACCCTTCGGTTTTCTTAGGTTTACGTTTTTTTTGGTTTTCGATTTAGATCGGTTAGATCGGTTTTTTTAGTTCGCTAATTAGCGAATGTTCGTCTGAACCTTTCTATTAGCGAATGTATTTGTTCGTTTGTCCCTGATAACAAACGTTCGTTCCGTAGTTTTTTCTTTTTATTTTATTTTCGGCCAGGGACCTATTCGCGATTATTTTTATCACAGATTAGCCCCTTATTTTCAAACCTCCGCAACTTTTTGCTCGCTCGTCCATATCCAGTGAAACCAACGCCAAATCCTTCGTCTCAAACCCCTCTTTCTAGTTAACCAACTTGAACATGGTTTTGACAATTTAAAATTTGGTTGCAAGCAAATTTGATTTTGAACTTCTTTTTATCGTAGTTTGTGTTTCATAGATCCGATTCAATTGATTCTTTTTGCAAATCGAAGCTCTTCACTTGTACTTTCAGTTTGGATCTTTTCATTCGAGTTTTACCCTTGCATCTATTGCCTGAGTGCTTATGTATGTTATTGTTCGTTTATGATAGAGTTTCCGGAGTGCGAAGCATGCTACTACGAGTCACTAGGGTTTTCAGATCGTCAGCAAGGCAAGTAACACTTTGATCATATCCCTTATTACCCAGTTTTTATGCATTAGTCTCAACTCTCAAATATTGCATGAGTAGGATCTGCTTAAACATGTGGGTATTGGGAAGTAGTTGTTGATGTAGTACCTATTTCCCTTTTATACAAACCTTGGAGGTTACTATGTTACACTTATTATACTTTGCCATGCCATGCTCGTAGACGTGGTTTGGTTTGAGTGATTCATGACAGTTGTGAGTATCATTATGAACTAAGGGTTTACTTAAGGTGGCTACTTTAACACACATCTGGGTGGATTGGTTTGTGCGCACCTAGGGAAATCCAGTGCTGTCCAAAGGAGAATCCCGGGGTCTCCATGTGATTTTTCCGATGGTTCGCCACCCAGGCTCAAAGGGATCATTATGTTATTCATGATGGAAACTTCCGTGTGCAGCCACAAGCCATTATGGGCTCTGGCATAGTTGAGTAAGTTGTGGGAATCCTTTCCATGATGGCTAGCAGATCTAGGGGATTGTAGGTGTACCGGCCTATCTATCGGTTAAGGGGACCTCTTTGGAAAGACTGTGTCTCGGTCATCCATTTCTCAAACACCATGCGGTGTGAGAAATACAACGGAGGAGATCGAGTCTTGTGGGGAAAAGTGTGCAAACCTCTGCAGAGTGTATAAACTAATCATGGTTAGCCTTGTCCCGCGTTATGGACATCTTGAGTATCTGGTGCTTGAATTATTATGTTTATCTCATCACTTTACTTAATTAACTTGTTGGGTTAATGATTATTAATTTTGGGACTGAGATGGGGTTACCATTCTCAATATTTTGAACAAACTTTGTAGTTAAATAAAATATATTCCTTTGTTAGGGAAAAGCTAGCTTTCTGCAAAAATATAACCCTAGAGCCTCCACCAGCCAAATATGCGTATAGTATAGCTGTTACATGTTAATTGCTCTAGGATATTATTTTGCCAGCATATTCCATGTGCTGGCATGTTTCGGGCTGCAACGTATTATGTTGCAGACTTTCCAAATGAAGAGTAAGGTGCGCTAGGTCATTGCCGTGCACTCAGCTATGCCGTTGGAGTTGATGGACTCATTTACCTTTGAAGCCTTCCGCTGTTATCTTCATTAGATGGCCTTCAGTCATATTATTGTAATAAGGTATCTTTTGAGACATTCAATGTAGTAAGTGTGTGATTTAACTCTATTATATATCCTCGAGTACTGTGTGTGTCAGCATTACCGATCCAGGGATGACACTTATGCATAGAGATTTGGCCGTTTGAGGTCGGATCGCTACACGATGCATGTGTGTCGACGTAGTTGCATGAGTTTGTATGGATTTGATATATGATAATTGAGGTGTCCGGATGTGTATTACATTTTTTGAGGAGTGTCTGGTTAGGGCTGGCGGACGCTTCCACGAGCGTTTGAGGGGCCGGATTTGCCAGGCCCGGCCGGTATTAGACGCTCTTACTATTTTACTCTGGTGAAAGTTTTGAACATGGGACAAATCCAGTCTAGGTGAACCTTGTGGATCGTGCGATAGTTGTAACATGGGTTTCGTTTTATAAATGAATAGATGGAGACATACACCCTATCCTGACTGGATCATCTTCAAACCTAACTGGATTCACCGATTTCCACGCTCTTGTGAGTAGCAGTCGGTGAGTTGACCACAACCTTGCATGGAAGCCGTTCGCGGCCTTCATTCATTACTCAAGGAGGCCTCTCGGTCTTAACCAAGTTTACAAGAAAGTACGGTCCTTCTGCGAACCAGACTGATGTACGTGTAGCCATTGCTTGGTTATCCTGGACTACTAGAAATAAAGAGATCGGCTTTGTAAGAGGGAAACCTCACCCTCATGTATCTTTTGGCCATGGTTTTTTTGTTATTGTTTTATTTATAAAGCGAAGAAAAAGCTATTTTGAGAATCTCTTCACCATCCTAGTGCCATCATCTACAAATTGCTTTCTTTTTTACAGCTCTGGAGACTGTTGCGAAGAAAATGGGAGTTACAGTCACTTGACCGGGTCCTCACCGGCATGCATGCAAGGATGCCAACATTACGGAGGGCACCACGTCATGACAAGATAGCCTAAGGAGCTATAGAGATTGTATGGTGGCTTCCACTGCTGAGTAAATTGTCAATTTTTTGATTAACTTAATCCATACATAAATCACTACTATGGCATTGACTAAATTAACAATATAATGACATTGAATCATGCAAGCACATGCTATGATAATGGCAGATACATCTACGTATAATGCTAGCATAGCTATAAGAGAAAACAGTAGGAGCGGGATAAACGAGTAATACCCTTCAGTAGGCCATGCAGAGGCCGCGGCGGTGGTGGCAGCAGTGGCATCCTCGGCGGCCTTCTTGTCGGCTTCAAGTTTCTCGGCGGCGAGACTGTCAGCGTTGGACTGCGACATGGTGATGATGAAGATGACACAGACGTAGAGGAAGCAGACGGATGGAGGCGAGTAGTCGCGTAGTCGCTTGCCAAAAATCTATTCGCCCCTCTCCCGTACCAGATCCGGAGAGGCGGGGTTTCGAAGACCTGCTCTCCCGTCGACCATGTACGCGGCGGACGGGATGGAGTCATCGGAGGCAACAACAACAAAGGAACGACGGTGGGCGTGCCCGTGGAGCAGATGTGATCTGATTGTGGTGGCTAGGGTTAGGTCGACCCATGTCCGTGACATTCCATGATCCGACGTCTCAAATTGTGGCCCAGCTGTCAGAAACTCTTCGTTAGTGACTAGCAAAAATAAGCATGTAGGTGTGAGCTCGGCTCGGCTCATTCCCATGGCGCGGCGCGACGTGGCGCGTCGTGACAAGGCGTGGCGTGGCGAGGCGGGCGGCGGAGAAGGAGTGCACGAGGGCCTCTTCTATTCTCAAGATCCGATAGCATGTGGAAGACAATCCCTTATAAAGAGCTCCAACTCCTTCTCCACTAGTGCCAATAAACCCACATGGGCCTTAGAGATTTTCAGAAATTGCTAGATGGGCCTAAATCCCACCCCATATTTCAGCAATCCCCCACCAGATCTCGAGGGCCCATTGTGTCCTCTGTTTCGATTGTTGTTTCGATATACCAGTGTTTCAGTGAAGACCTGTTAAGGTTGAACTTCACCTAGAGCAAGTAGCTACACTCCCTCACAACTGAACAACAGACTAAGCCTTGAATTGTCAGTTTGGCGTAAAGAAGCTTCACCACATGTGTTACTAGTACTAGGCTGCCGAAGGCTGACCCCTCGGGTGGAGCATATAAGTCACACTCCTGACCTATTCATGAGCTTACTAGAGATCACCCCAATCTCATAGATTGTGACCAGCAGTCGGGCTCACATAGGTGTGTTCCTCCAAAGATTGCTCTATAGGATAGCATCTTGCTTGCATAAGCTTTGAAACACATTAAGACAGTAGTCATCCTACAATACAGTATTGAGAGTATTGCATCTCCAACGGAGTGGGTTAGTATAGTTACTCTTCTCAGTTCACCACTGGCTTGTTTTCCCAGGTCCTACTTCACGGGATCTCCGATCACATACGTTGGGCTACCACCATGGCAACTTATGTGGGTCTCATACCCATCTCCCTCGATGCATTATCTATCACAACACTTGATAGCCCTTTTGTAAAGGGGTCTGCCAGATTCTTAGCTGCATGGACATGCTCCAACCCTATCACTCCGAAATTTCTTAATTTTCTGACAGCTTTTAATCTCATTCTTATGTGTTTATTGGACTTCATGTTGTCCTTTGAACTCTTCACCTTGGTGATGATAGTCTGATTGTCACAGTTCATAAGGATAGCCGGAACTGGTTTATCAACCAATGGCAAGTCCATCAAAAGATCTCGAAGCCATCCTACTTCGACACCAAATGTGTTGAATGCGGTTAATTCTGCTTCCATTGTCAATCTCGTTAAGATCGTTTGCTTTCAAGACTTCTAGGAAACAGTGCCACCTCCAATAGTAAACATATACCCAGTTGTGGCCTTCATCTCATTACCATTAGAGATCCAATTCGCATCACTATACCCTTCAAGTACCGACGGGTATCCCGCATAGTGAAGTTCGTAGTTCATAGTACCGCAAATAGCGCATAACTCTCTCAATAGCATGCCAATGCACATCACCTGGGTTGGAAACAAACCCGCTCAGTTTGCTCACAGCAAACGCAATGTCAAGCCTCGTTGCACTTGCTAGGTACATGAGTGAACCAATGATTTGAGAGTATCTCAGTTCATCCTTAGTTGTTCCTTTGAACTTTCGAACCAACACACTAGGATCACATGGTGTTTGAGATGGTTTGCAGTCCGAATATCAAAAATGGCTCAACACCTTCTCAACATAATGGGATTGCAGAAGTGTAATCCCACCCTCATTATCTCTCAGTACCTTGATGTTCAAGATAACATCAGCCACACCAAGGTCTTTCATCTCAAAGTTCTGAGATAGAAACGACTTGACCTCCTCAATGACTTTGAGGTTGGTTCCGAATATCAGTATGTCATCAACATACAAGCACACTATAACTCCTTCGCCCCCACTATGGCGATAGTATACACATTTGTCAGCTTCATTAACAACGAAGCCAACAGATGTCAGAGTTGCATTAAAATTATCATGCCATTTCTTAGGTGCTTGTTTCGGGCCATATAGAGATTTCAGCAACCTACACACCTTTCTTTCCTGACCATCTATCACAAAGCCATCTGGCTGTTGCATGTAGATTTCCTCGTTTAGCTCTCCATTCAGAAAAGCCGTCTTAACATCCATTTGGTGGACGAGAAGACCACGCGAGGCCGCCAATGATAGTAATACTCGAATGGTGGCCAGTCTGGCCACAGGTGAATTAGTATGGAAGAAATCTTCTTCTTCTTTCTAGTCATAGCCCTTGGCCACAAGCCTAGCCTTCTACTTTTCAATCATACCATCGGGCATAAGCTTCTTCGTGAACACCCACTTACATCCCAATGGTTTGCAACCATAGGGACGGTCAGTGATCTCCCATGTCCCATTAGCCATGATGGAATCCATCTTGCTACGGACCGCATCCTTCTAGTAGTCAGCTTTTGGAGAGGCATACGCTTCTGAAATAGAAGCAGGAGTATCATCCATGAGGTACACGAAGAAATCATCACCAAAGGTCTTTGCAATCCTTTGTCTCTTGCCCCTACCAAGGGTTACCTCGTCATCCTCCTCAGCATTTTCATCATGTGTTTGTTCATAATATTCCATAGGAATGGCAGGCTCAGGAGTCTCCTCAGACTCCTGTCTAGAAGTGCTTTTCATATCTCTCATAGTAAAAATATCCTCGAATAATGTAGCACCCTTAGACTCCATAATTGTACCGACCTTCTGGTCAGGTACCTCAGATTTCACTACTAGTAATCTATAGCCAACGCTGTTCCTAGCGTAGCCCAAATTAACACAGTCCACAGTCTTTGGTCCAAGCTTATGCTTTTTGGGGATCGGCACATTGACTTTCGCCAAACAGCCCCAAGTACGCAAGTATGAGAGTGTTGTCCTTATCTTCGCCCATTTCTCATAGGGAATGATCTCATTATCCTTTGTCAGAACTTTATTCAGGACATGACATGCTGTCAATATAGCCTCCTCCCACCATGCCTTGGGTAAACCCGATGTATCTAACATGGCGTTAACCAAATCAGTTAGAGTACGGTTTTTCCGCTCGGTAACCCCGTTTAACTGGGGTGAATAGGGAGGTGTACTCTCATGAATAATGCCATGTTCCACACAAAAAGAATCAAACTGACTCGAGAAGTACTCTCCACCATGATCTGATCGGACTCGTTTAATTTTCTTTTCAAGTTGATTCTCAACTTCTGCCTTATAGATTTAAAAGTAGTGTAGAGCCTCATCTTTAGTATTTAACAGATACACATAGCAATATCTAGTGGGATCATCTATCAATGTCATGAAGTATTTCCTTCCACCTTTAGTCAACACACCATTCATCTCACAAAGATCAGAATGTAGAAGTTCTAATGGTGCCAGGTGTCTCTCCTCCGCAGCCTTGTGAGGCTTGCGAGGTTGCTTAGCTTGCACACATGAAAGGCACTTAGAACCTTTGGCTAAAGTGAAACTTGGGATTAAATACAACTTAGCTAGCCATGTCATAACACCGAAACTAATGTGACAAAGACGTGAATGCCAAACTTCAGATTCATTAACACTCGAATGAATATGGTTCATGACTTTATTACAAAAATCTGCGAAGTAAAGGAGGAACATCCCTCTGCTTTCATAACCTTTTCCAACAAATAATCCATATTTAGTAATAACTAATTTATTAGACTCGAAAACTAACTTAAACCCTTCTCTACATAGAAGAGAGCCACTAACGAGGTTATTCTTGATGGCGGGGACATGCTGCACGTTCTTCAGCTGCACGATCCTTCCCGAAGTGAACTTCAGATCGACCGTGCCAACACCATAAACAGAAGCACTCGCGCCATTCCCCATCAGTACGGACACGTGGCCTTTGACCTGGTAAGAAGTGAACAATGAAATGTCAGCACACACATGAATGCCTGCACCTGTGTCCACCCACCAATCGGTAGGCTGAAACACTGAAAAAACAGTAAATAAATTACCGTACCCAGATGCACCATTCTCATTGTTGCCCATAATCATGTTGACAGAGTTGGAGTCCTCTCCTGACTTCTTAAACTTCTTTGGACACCTTGAAAGTGCAACTATCGCTGGGTGGTTTTGGTAATTCCTAACAACATATAGCTCATTGAGCTAATGCTATTTCAAGATAAATATTTCAGGAAAGCTCAGTGATTGGCATGGCATGGATTAGAAATGTGGACCCCTCAAAATGCTAAGGACAAAAGATTGGCTCAAGCTCTAGAGCTCAAGACTCTACATTTTACTTTTAGTGATCCAAGAGCACATTGAGTCCATGGGAAAAGCCAATACTATTAAAAGGGGATGAGGTGTTTCTTAATGTGTTACTTTCTCAAAATTCTTAGTGATATGCTCCAAAACCCTCAACCACTTTCTCATATCCACATATGTCCCAAACCAAAAGACAAACTCGGCCCCACGAAACTTTCTATCCATCGCCACCGACTTCAGTTGACATAGCCACTGCCACAAAACCCTAGTTTTTTTGGTCTCATCGATAGGGATCTCGGTCTCACCGAGATGGGATTGCAAACTCTCTGTTTCCCTTCGTAATGTTTCGGTCCAACCGAAATGAACGATCGGCCCCACCGTGTTCGCAATGCAAACTCTCTGTTTCCCCTTCGTAACGTTTCGGTCTCACCGAGATGAGCGAATCGGTCCCACCGTGTTTTCCTGACCAACTCTCTGGTTAGCTTATTACCAAAATCGGTCCCACCGAGTTTGTGTAATCGGTCTCACCGAGACTATGTTATGCCCTAACCCTAATGAAATCGGTCTCACCGAGTTGACATGTCGGTCCCACCAAAAATCCTAATGTTCACATTTTGAACTAAATCGGTCCAACCGAGTTTCATTATTTAGTCCCACTTAGTTTGGTGGTTTGTGTGTAACGGTTAGATTTTGTGTGGAGGCTATAAATACCCCTCCACCCACTCTTCATTCGTGGAGAGAGCCATCAGAACATGCCTATACTTCCATCATACATTTTCTGAGAGAGAACCACCTACTCATGTGTTGAGGTCAAGATATTCCATTCCAACCATATGAGTCTTGATATCGAGCCTTCTCCAAGTTGCTTTCCACTCAAATCATCTTTCCACCAAATCCAAATTAGTGAGAGAGAGTTGAGTGTTGGGGGGACTATCATTTGAAGCACAAGAGCAAGGAGTTCATCATCAACACACCATTTATTACCTTTTGGAGACTGGTGTCTCCTAGATTCGTTAGGTGTCACTTGGGAGCCTCCATCAAGATTGTGGAGTTGAACCAATGAGTTTGTACGGGCAAGGAGCTCGCCTACTTCATGAAGATCTACCCTAGTGAGGCAAGTCCTTAATGGGCGATGGCCATGGTGGGATAGACAAGGTTGCCTCTTTGTGGACCCTTCGTGGGTGGAGCCCTCCGTGGACTCGCACAACCGTTACCCTTCGTGGGTTGAAGTCTCCATCAACGTGGATGTATGATAGCACCACCTATCGGAACCACGCCAAAAATCTCTGTGTCTACATTGTGTTTGCTCCCTCCAAACTCCTCCCTTTACCTTCATGTGCAATGTTTTACATTCCGCTGCTATACTCTTAGACTTGCATGTGTAGGTTGTTTACTTGACTAATGCTAAGTTGCTAAAATCTGCCAAGACTTAAAATTGGGAAAAGGCTAGATTTTTATTTGGTCAAGTAGTCTAATCACCCCCCCTCTAAACATACTTGCGATCCTACAAGTGGTATCAGAGCTTTGGTCTCCATTTGCCTTGATTTCCATAGCTTTTGGTGATCATAGCCTTGGTTTCACAACCTAGGAGAGTATGGCGTCTAGCGAGGGAAATTACCACCGTAGAGGTCCTTAGTTTGATGGTACTAATTTTGCTTGTTGGAAGCATAAGATGAAAATGCATATTCTTGGACATAACCCCGCCGTTTGGGCTATTGTGTGTATTGGCTTGCAAGGTGAATTCTTTGATGGGAGAGAACCGAACCATGAAGCTACCGCGGAAGAGTTGAAGATGCTTCAATACAATGCTCAAGCTTGTGATATTCTCTTCAACGGATTGTGCCCCGAAGAATTCAACAAAATCAGCTGTCTTCAGAATGCAAAGGAAATTTGGGATACTTTGATTGATATGCATGAAGGTACCGACTCCGTCAAGGAATCCAAATTGGATGTGCTTCAAAGTCAACTTGACAAGTTCAAAATGAAGGATGGTGAAGGTGTCGCTGAAATGTACTCTAGGCTTGCTATCATCACAAATGAGATTGCCGGCTTAGGAAGTGAAGAGATGACCGATAGATTCATCATCAAGAAGATCCTAAGAGCCTTGGATGGAAAATACGATACCGTGTGCACATTGATCCAAGTGATGCCCAATTACAAAGATCTCAAGCCAACGGAAGTCATTGGAAGAATTGTTGCTCATGAGATGTCACTCAAGGATAAGGAAGAGCTTCACAACAACAAGTGGTGCTTACAAAGCCTCATGTGATGCTCCCACATCATCAAGTGAGAAAGAAGCCTTCAATGAAGAATTGAGCCTAATGGTGAAGAACTTCAAAAAGTTCTACAAGAGTAGAAGCAAGAAGAGAAGTTCCAAGTCAAGGTCCTACAATGATAAAAGATCTTCAAGTCGTGAACGTAATTGCTAAAATTGTGGAAGACCCGGACACTACTCCAATGAGTGTATGGCTCCCTACAAAAGAAGAGAATATTCTCCCAAAAGAAGAAGTAGAAGAGAAGAATCACCACCAAGAGAGAGAAGGAGTAGAGATGACCGTTATGAATGAAGAACATCACGGAGAATCAAGGACTCGGAAAGGAAGGACAAATCATCAAGGAGCTACACAAAACAAAGACATCAAGCTCATGTTGGTGAATGGGCATCCGGCTCCGACTCCGACAATCACTCCGAGAGAAGTTATCACTCCGACTCCCAATATACTCAAGATGAAGGTGTTGCCGGTCTAGCACTTGTGTCAACCAACTCCTATGACATATTTGAGTCACCAAATGAAGGAATTGGAAGATGCTTCATGGCTAAAGGCCCAAAGGTATCACACCCCGAGTATGTTGATTTCAATAGTGATGAAGATGATTTGCTAGGTGATGATGATTTACTTGTTGACAATTCTAGTGATGAAAACTATGATGAACTTGCTATTAATCATGCTAATCAAGATAAAACAAATGACGATGATAAGAAGGAGATTGAGCGTCTGACTAAAGAACTAAACACTCTTAAGTTAGCTCATGAAACTACCTTGGAAAATCATCGAGAGCTTTTAAAGACTCATGAAAAGTTACGCTTTGAAAAGCTCAACCTTGAGCAAGAGCATGGGTTCTTAAAAGCGATCAATGATGATCTTCGCAAGAAAAGTTCTTCTTATATTGCCAAGCATTTACTCTTGTCTACTTACATGCCACAAGTTAAATCTAGCAACAAGAGTAAGACAGATTCTTCTTCTAGTAGTAACAATAATCATGCTAAATCCAATGTTGTTGCTTCTAGTAGTTCTCTTGATTCCACTAATGATTCTCTTAGCCAAGTTGCACTTGAGCAAGAAAATAGCTTATTGAAGGGAATTATAGAGAAATGTGTTTACAAGAGCCTTGCCGGAAGTAAGCAATTTGAGGAAATTGTACGCAAGCAAGGAAGACACCGGAAGAATCAAGGAATTGGTTTTGAATGAAAGTTCAATGCCAATGGAGTTGAGTGGGAAGAAGATCAGTACCCCAAGGCGAAGTTTGTTCCTCAACAAGAGAAGTATGATCCTACTTATTTCCAAGGAACACAAGCTCAAGATGATCTTCCACCACAAGACCACAAGCAAAAAGGCAAGGACAAGCTTCAAGAGGAGATTGATGCATTTGAAGAAGCTCCCAAGGCCTTGGTCAAGTGGGTTCCCAAGACTACATCAAGTTCCACTTCATCAAGTATGACTACAACTCCAAGGATTCCCATCAAGATGGTGTGGATCCCAAAGAAAAATAACTAGAGAGTTCTTGAGGGTGACTCTGCCAACGTACTTCACTCATATCTTTTGGCAATGACATGTGCAAACAACTTCCATATCTTGCACTAGTTCAAGGAGTCACAAACCCTCTTGCCGGTAAGACAAGGGACAAGGTAACCTAATGCTTTCATGGACATCATCTTATGTGAACATCACTCTATGTCTATGGATATCCTTGTTTGTTCCTTGTGGGACTAACCGGCGTAGGTATTGAAAGTGCAACTCACTCAAATGGTTTGCTCCAAATGATCTACATCAACATTGAGCATCTACATCTTCAACACCTACATGAAGTCATCATCAACAAAACCCAAGGTTTAGTTCATCCCTCTTAGGGGGGATATCACATCTAGGGGGAGCTTTACTCTAATAAATTGAGCTAAAGCAACTCTAATGGTGTGAACGCAATGATGCTTTATCTAAAAGTGGCAACCCCACTTGTGCTTAAACGATGAGTATGACCTACGATCAAATGTTCTCATTTGACTCCTAAGTCAATATACTCATATATAGATGACCTAGTGCTTGTGCATGCTTTGCCACATATTTCATTTGCCATCTTATTGTGTGAGCATGTTGGTTGCATATTTCACTCATTCAAGGACATCCACTGTTGTTTTGATTGTGTGGCGTTTTTCTCTTTTCCCAGGTGGATGGACAAGAATGCCTAAGAACCCCCTCTAGCTATATATGCTTTTCTCGTTTCAAACTCCATTCATGCTACATCACAAAGTTTGATCAAGTCAGATTCGAACCACTCTGTGTGAGGAGTACTCGGAGTCCCCAATTCGTCATAGACTTAAACTTCCAAAATCTCTTTGTGCATTTCGGTATGACCGAGTCATCCACTTCGGTCACACCGAGTTCACTAAGTTGATCTAGGTTTTCCATCTCGGTGCAACTGATTTAAACTTTTCGGTCACACTGAGTTGCAGTAACCGCTCGCGATTCTGCATCTCGGTGCCACCGAGTTGTTCCACTCGGTCACACCGACAGGGTCGGGATATATATACCCACGGGTGAGATTTTGGAAATTTCTTCAAACTCCTCAACCCGCGCGTGTGTTCTGCTTTGCCTCCTCAGGTCTCCGGATCGTCTCCTCGCCACCAGCGACCTCCTGCCGCTGGTTTCCAACGCCGTCAACGGAAATCTGCTCCGCCATTGCCGCCGTAGCGAACCTCCGCCGAACTAGGGTATGGGTTCGACTCTATGTGCTAATTCCTTAACTCTGATTCATAGCACATTGCTTTGCCATGTTTATGAGCATGCATGCAAATAATCCATCCACTGAAAACTTCTTTTAGGTTAGATTGGATTTGAAAATTTAGGGTTAGGTCTCCACCGAATTCATCTCGGACCGACCGAATTGTAGAAATCGGTCTCACCGATTTGGCTTAGGCCATAGCACATGCATTTTCGGTCTGACCGAAAATTGCAAATCGGTGTGACCGAGATCAATCCTTTGTGAAACCCTAGCAGTCTCGGTGCCACCGAACTGTGACTCGGTCTGACCGAGTTCACTAGTTTAGGTTCCAAAAGCTGCTCCAGTATCACCGAGTTTATCAAATTGGTAGCTCTGAAATTCTTTCTATGGAGAACTAAAACTAAGTTTTTAAGTCATCTATTTTTCAAAAACTCTGCACTTTGTGATGCTCATCCACTCTACCTCATCTACATCTATTCACAGGGTTTGCTACCAGTGATTGCCAAGATGTCTGACCAGAGTGATAGTCAGAACAAATCTGAGGAACATGTGCAATTGAGTGAGGGTTAAGATCCCTCAAGCAGCTATGATGAGGGCAGTAGAAGCACACCTAGTAACTTGCCCAAGGCAGCCACTAGAGCAAGGAAGAAGAAAACCTCAGACTCTGAGGATGAAGATTATGTGGCTGTTGAGGATGAGGCCACCTCAAAGAAGAAAGTCTTGAAGAAGGAATATGGGTCAGATGCTACAACAAAGCCAGGGATGCACAAGAAGGCACCTACCAAGAGAATGCCAACATCCAAGCCTAGGAAAGCAGCCTTGGAAGAAACTATGGAGTTCACTCTTGAACCCAAAGAGGCTGGAGAAGGCAAGAAGAGAAAAGAGAGGGTCAAGAAGAGCATTGCCAGAGTCCTAGGGAGATCAACCATGTTTAAGGATCCCATAGAAGAAGAGGAAGAGGAAGAGGATGTGCTACCTCTTGAGCACTGCGTTGGTTTTCCCTTGAAGAGGAAAGGGTGATGCAGTAGAGCAACGTAAGTATTTCCCTCAGTTTTTGAGAACCAAGGTATCAATCCAGTAGGAGACCACGCGCGAGTCACTTCGTACCTACACAAACAAATAAGAACCTTGCAACCAACGCGATAAAGGGGTTGTCAATCCCTTCACAACCACTTGCAAGAGTGAGATCTGATAGAGATGATAATAATAAGATAAGTATTTTTGGTATTTTTATGATATAGATTGAAAGTAAAGATTGCAAAATAAAATAGATTGGAAACTTGTATGATGGAAAATAGACCCGGGGGCCATAGGTTTCACTAGTGGCTTCTCTCAAGATAGCATAAGTATTACGATGGGTGAACAAATTACTGTCGAGCAATTGATAGAAAAGCGAATAATTATGAGAATATCTAGGCATGATCATGTATATAGGCATCACGTCCGTGACAAGTAGACCGACTCCTGCCTGCATCTAGTACTATTACTCCACACATCGACCGCTATCCAACATGCATCTAGAGTGTTAAGTTCATAAGAACATAGTAACGCCTTAAGGAAGATGACATGATGTAGAGGGATAAACTCATGCAATATGATGTAAACCCCATCTTTTTATCCTTGATGGCAACAATACAATACGTGTCGTTTCCCTTTCTGTCACTAGGATCGAGCACCGCAAGATTGAACCCAATGCTACGCACTTCTCCCATTGCAAGAAAGATCAATCTAGTAGGCCAAACCAAACTGATAATTCGAAGATACTTGCAAAGATAAACCAATCATACATAAAAGAATTCAGAGAAGATTCAAATATTGTTCATACATAATCTGGATCATAAACCCACAATTCATTGGATCTCGACAAACTCACCGCAAAAGAAGATTACATCGAATAGATCTCCAAGAGAATCGAGGAGAACTTTGTATTGAGATCCAGAGAGAGAGAAGAAGCCATCTAGCTACTAGCTATGGACCCGAAGGTCTGAGGTAAACTAATCACACATCATCGGAGGGGCCATGGAGTTGATGTAGAGGCCCTCCGTGATCGATGCCCCCTCCGGCGGAGCTCCGGAAAAGGGCCCAAGATGGGATCTCTTGGGTACATAAGGTTGCGGCGGTGGAAATAGGGTTTCGTGGTTCTCCTGGATGTTTGCGGGGTATGTGAACATATATAGAAGGAAGAAGTAGGTCGGTGGAGCAACGAGGGGCCCACGAGGGGGGAGGGCTCGCCTAGGGGGTAGGCATGCCCCCCTGCCTCATGGCCGCCTCATTGATTGCTTGACGTCCACTCCAAGTCCTCTGGATCACATTTGTTGCAAAAATCACGTTCCCGAAGGTTTCATTCCGTTTGGACTCTGTTTGATATTCCTTTTCTATGAAACACTGAAATAGGCAAAAAATCAGCAATTTGGGTTGGGCCTCCGGTTAATAGGTTAGTCCAAAAAATAATATATATATATATATATAAGTGTAAAATAAAGCCCATTAACATCCAAAACAGATAATATAATAGCATGGAACAATCAAAAATTATAGATACGTTGGAGACGTATCAGGATGCTCCAGCACCCAAAGCTCAGAAGCTTATGGGAGATCCTATCAAGTCAGGGGCTGCAACATCAAAGCCCGAGTCTGCTCCCAAAGCTCAAGCTCAGAAGTCAAAGGCCAAGAGAAACACTAGAAGTATTCCTGCTGAAGAGAAGAACAAGGCCCCAGTGCCTCAAGCTGAAGAGGAAGATGATGAGTCTCTTGTTTTGAGGAAATTGAAACCCAAGATCCCAGACCACAATGATGCTCATCTAGTGGCTGAAGACACGCACATCAGAAAAGATGCTGGACTGAGATTGTGGAGACAGTCTGATCCCTATGCTGTTAGGAGGAGGACTACAGTTGATTACAGATTTCACACCAAAGAACAACAAGACTTCTATGAGACAATTGTTTGTGACATGAGATGGGTTGATTGGGAATACATCAAGGAGAATGAAGATCACTTCCCAGGAGTATATGACAGCTTCAAAGCATGTGGAGTAGATGAGTTTGTTGGACAAAAGCTCACAAAATGGAATGATGAGCTGATCATGCAGTTTTATTCCACTGCTCACTTTTACCCAGATGGGAAGATCATATGGATGTCTGAAGGTACTAGGTACCAATCCACTGTTGAAGAATGGGCCAAGCTGATCAATGCCCCAGAGAAACATGAGGATGACTGGGATTTGTATGCCAAAAAGAAGAAAGAACACAACTCCATGGCAAACATGTACAAAGAGATCCCTGGTAAAGCTTTGGAGACTCACAAGCTTGGATCCATACATTACTTGTTGTCTGGTCTTCCTACCATCAACTGGATCCTAAGGCACACATTGCTACCCAAGTCTAGAGATCACAAGATGGTTAGAGGACATTCTATCAACATGCTGCAAATCTTTGATGTCCCTCAGAAGTTTAAAGTCATGAGCCTGATTGTAGAGACAATCAAAAGGACAGCTGCTGACCAAAAGAGAAGCTGTGGGTATGCTCCACATATTCAGGAGCTCATCAATTCTAAGATGGGCACATGAACATACTTGTTGGACAAGGATCATCTACCCCTATATCCTGAATATGAAGACAACGAAGTTTTCATGAATGAGAATGAACCATCATCAGCTCAAGCACAAGAGAAGAGAGCCAAAGCTAAGGCAGAGAAAGCTCCAAGGATGCCAAGTGCAGAAGAAGCATATCAGGTATTCCTCAAGTCAAAACAAGATCAATTAGGCTATCTGATTCAAGAGACACTGAGGATTGAGAAGGGGTTGGCCACCCTGACTCAGAATCAGGAGAGCCTGGAGAGGATTGTTGAGACAAAGTTTTATGATCTTGACCTCAAGGTAACTGAGGTACAGACTGCAGTTGAGCAGCTCTAGGAGGAAGCAGAAGAGAGGAGAGGGAAGGCAACTACTGGTGCTTTTCAGCGAGTACCAAGGAGTCAGAGGTCTTCTGCAATGCATGTACCTGTTTCTAGAGCTACATTATCTGCACCAGTAGCTACAGCTTCAGTGCCACCTCCAACAGCCACTCCACCAGCTCCAACTACATCGACGGATGCCTTCGTCCTTGGAGTTCTCTATACACCACCTCCCTAAGACAGAGCCTGAGAGACGCATAACACTATGCATTTTCAAACTTTTTGGTAACTTGTTGCCAAAGGGGAGAAATATGTATAGATCATAGGCTTCGAGAGAGAGTGTTTTGCCTTTTATCTCTCTTGTTTTTGGTTGAACCTTTTTATGCGCTTGGTTGATACACTATGTCTTTGTCTGTGTGAGATACTTGTTTGATCATGTGATTGATCATTTGCTACCTTAATGCTTGCTTGGATGATATTATCTCTTATATTCCATATATGATCATTCACTTTGCTTGGTGATGAGTGCATGTTTGTTAATTTTTATCATTTTGAGCGCTCCACCAAGATGTATGTGACATGGAAGAGTGACCCATGATCCTAATCTATTGTGCATTTGCATTCAAAAGAAAATTTTAAATAATGCACAAATTTAGGGGGAGCTCTTGCTTATCACATACTTCTGAAATCGATGATGTATTTCACACTTATAATCATTTGTCGAAGCTTTGATCTATATGTTGTCATCAATTAATAAAAAGGGGGAGATTGAAAGTGCAACTATCCCTGGGTGGCTTTGGTAATTCCTAACAACATATAGCTCATTGAGATAATGCTATTTCAAGATAAATATTTCAGGAAAGCTCAGTGATTGGCATGGCATGGATTAGAAATGTGGACCCCTCAAAATGCTAAGTACAAAAGATTGGCTCAAGCTCTAAAGCTCAAGACTCTACATTTTACTTTTAGTGATCCAAGATCACATTGAGTCCATAGGAAAAGCCAATACTATTAAAAGGGGATGAGGTGTTTCTTAATGGGTTACTTGCTCAAAATGCTTAGTGATATGCTCCAAAACCCTCAACCACTTTCTCATATCCACATATGTCCCAAACCAAAAGACAAACTCGGCCCCACCGAAACTTTCTATCCGGCGCCACCGAGTTCAGTTGACATAGCCACTGCAACAAAACCCTAGTCTTTTCGGTCTCACCGATAGGGATCTCGGTCTCACCGAGCTGGGATTGCAAACTCTCTGTTTCCCTTTGTAACATTTTGGTCCAACCGAAATGAGCGACCGGTCCCACCGAGTTTGCAATGCAAACTCTCTGTTTCCCCTATGTAACGTTTCGGTCTCACCGAGATGAGCGAATCGGTCCCACCGAGTTTGCCTGATCAACTCTCTGGTTAGCTTATTACCAAAATCGGTCCTACCGAGTTTGTGTAATCGGTCTCACCGAGATTATGTTATGCCCTAACCCTAATGAAATCGGTCTCATCGAGTTGACATGTCGGTCCCATTGAAAATCCTAACATTCACATTTTGAACTAAATCGGTCCAACCAAGTTTCATTATTCGGTCCCACCGAGTTTGGTGATTTGTGTGTAATATTTAGATCTGTGTGGAGGCTATAAGTACCCCTCCACCCACTCTTCATTAGTGGAGAGAGCCATCAGGACATGCCTACACTTCCATCATACATTTTTTGAGAGAGAACCACCTACTCATGTGTTGAGGTCAAGATATTCCATTCCAACCATATGAATCTTGATCTCTAGCCTTCTCAAAGTTTCTTTCCACTCAAATCATCTTTCCACCAAATCCAAATTAGTGAGAGAGAGTTGAGTGTCGGGGAGACTATCATTTGAAGCACAAGAGCAAGGAGTTCATCATCAACACACCATTTATTACCTTTTCGAGAGTGGTGTGATGACCGACAATTGTAGGGGATCTATCGTAGTCCTTTCGATAAGTAGGAGTGTTGAACCCAACGAGGAGCAGAAGGAAATGATAGTTTTGTGATAGGATAATTTGTAACGAGCAAAAATTAACAAAAGTAAATAAAGTGCAGCAAGGTGGCCCAATCCTTTTTGTAGCAAAGGACAAGCCCGGACAAACTCTTATATAGAGAAAAGCGCTCCCGAGGACACATGGGAATATCGTCAAGCTAGTTTTCATCACGTTCATATGATTCGCGTTCGGTACTTTGATAATTTGGTATGTAGGTGGACCGGTGCTTGGGTGCTGCCCTTACTTGGACAAGCATCCCACTTATGATTAACCTCTATTGCAAGCATCCGCAACTACAACAAAAGTATTAAGGTAAACCTAACCATAGCAAGAAACATATGGATCCAAATCAGCCCCTTACGAAGCAACGCATAAACTAGGGTTTAAGCTTCTGTCACTCTAGCAACCCATCATCTACTTATTACTTCCCAATGCCTTCCTCTAGGCCCAAATAATGGTTAAGTGTCATGTAGTCGACGTTCACATAACACCACTAGAGGAGAGACAACATACATCTCATCAAAATATCGAACGAATACCAAATTCACATGACTACTAATAGATAGACTTCTCCCATGTCCTCAGGAACAAACGTAATTACTCACAAAGCATAAACATGTTCATAATCAGAGAGGTATTAATATGCATATAGGATCTAAACATATGATCTTCCACCAATTAAACCAACTAGCATCAATTACAAGGAGTAATTAACACTACTAGCAACCTACTAGCACCAATCCCGGACTTGGAGACAAGAATTGGATGAACTAGGGTTTTGAGAGGAGATGGTGCTGATGAAGATGTTGATGGAGATTGCCCTCTCCCGATGAGAGGAGCGTTGGTGATGACGATGGCGATGATTTCCCCCTCCGGGAGGGAAGTTTCCCCGGCAGAACGGCTTCGCCAGAGCCCTAGATTGGTTCCGCCAAGGTTCCGCCTCGTGGCAGCGGAGTTTCGTCCGAGAAGATGGCTTGTTATTTTTTCCCATCGAAAGACTTCATATAGCAGAAGATGGCCACAGGGGGGCCCACGAGGTAGGGGCGCCCCCACCCTCGTGGGTAGGGTGTGGCCCCCCTGGTGAAGTTCTTGCTCTCAGTATTTTTTATATATTTGGAAAACGTCTTCCGTGGAGTTTCAGGACTTTTGGAGCTGTGCAGAATAGGTCTCTAATATTTGCTCCTTTTCCAGCCCAGAATCCCAGCTGCCGGCATTCTCCCTCTTTATGTAAACCTTGTTAAATAAGAGAGAATAGGCATAAATATTGTGACATAATGTGTAATAACAGCCCATAATGCAATAAATATCGATATAAAAGCATGATGCAAAATGGACGTATCAAATCCCCCAAGCTTAGACCTCACCTGTCCTCAAGCGAAAAGCCGAAATCAAAAAATATGTCCACATGTTTAGAGATAGAGGTGTCGATAAAAATAAAATACGGACATGAGGGCATCATGATCATTCTTAGAACAACAACTTATATAATTCTTGTCATATGATTTCTTATGCTAGAGTAATAATTCAATCACAATATCAAGTATGAATCGTAAACTTAATTGAAAACTAACAAACTATAATCTCAGTCATTGGAGCAATTACAATTTATCATAACATAGGAAAGAGTCAATGTATAAGAGCTTTTCAGCAAGTCCACATACTCAACTATCATATAGTCTTTCACAATTGCTGGCACTCACGCAATACTTATGGGTATGGAGTTTTAATCGGACACAGAGAAAGATAGGGGCTTATAGTTTTGCCTCCCAACGTTTTACCTCAAGGGTAATGTCAACAATAATAGTTCATGAAAACTCACATCCAATTAGCCATATATACCAGGATCTTTCCAACATACCGTGCTTGCCAAAGGATAAAAGGTAAAAAGGAAGGGTGAAGATCACCATGACTCTTATGCAAAGTGGGAGATAAAAGTAAAAGATAGGCCCTTCGCAGAGGGAAGCAGAGGTTGTCATGCGCTTTTATGGTTGGATGCACAAAATCTTAATGCGAAAGAACGTCACTTTATATTGCCACTTGTGATATGGACCTTTATTATGCCGTCTGTCGCTTTTATTTCTTCCATATCACACGATCGTATAAAGCTTATTTTCTCCCACACTAATAAGTCATACATATTTAGAGAGAAATTTTTATTGCTTGCACCAATGACAACTTACTTGGAGGATCTTACTCAATCCATAGGTAGGTATGGTGGACTCTCATGGCAAAACTGGTTTAAGGGTATTTGGAAGCACAAGTAGTATCTCTACTTGGTGCGATGAATTTGGCTAGCATGAGGGGGAAAGGTGATACATCTCCAACATATCTATAATTTTGGATTGCTCCATGCTATATTATATACTGTTTTGGGCAATATTGGGCTTTATTATCCACTTTTATATTATTTTTGGTACTAACCTATTAACCGGAGGCCCAGCCCAGATTTGTTGTTTTATGCCTATTTCAGTGTTTTGAAGAAAAGGAATATCAGACGGAGTCGAAACGGAACGAAATCAACTAGAGAAGTTATTTTTGGAACGAAAGCCACCCGATGGACTTGGTCCCCATGTCAAGGAAGGAATGAGGAAGCCACGAGGGTGGGGGGCACGCCCCCTGCCTCGTGGGGCCCTCGTGGCTCCCCTGACGTACTTCTTTCGCCTATATAACTCCACGTACCCTAAAACTTCCAGCACAGAGATTAGATCAGGAGTTCCGCCGCCGCAAGCCTCTGTAGCCACCAAAAGTCAATCGAGACCCTGTTTAGGCACCCTGCCGGAGGGGGGATCCCTCACCGGTGGCCATCTTCATCATCCCGGTGCTCTCCATGACGAGGAGGGAGTAGTTCCCCCTCGGGGTTGAGGGTATGTACCCGTAGCTATGTGTTTGATCTCTCTCTCTCTCGTGTTCTTGATTTGGCACGATCTTGATGTATCGCGAGCTTTGCTATTATAGTTGGATCTTATGTTTCTCCTCCCCCTCTTCTCTCTTGTAATGAGTTGAGTTTCCCCTTTGAAGTTATCTTATCGGATTGAGTAATGAGTTGAGTTGAGTTGAGTTTCCCCTTTGAAGTTATCTTATCGGATTGAGTCTTTAAAGATTTGAGATCTCCGGTAGGAACTTTGGGGCACTCTTTGAGGTCCTTTGTGTTGGTTGAATAGATGAATCTGAGATTGTGTGACGCATATCGTATAATCATACCCACGGATACTTGAGGTGACATTGGAGTATCTAGGTGACATTAGGGTTTTGGTTGATTTGTGTCTTAAGGTGTTATTCCTAGTATGAACTCTAGGGTTGTTTGTGACACTTATAGGAATAGCCCAACGGATTGATTGGAAAGAATAACTTTGAGGTGGTTCCTTACCCTACCATAATCTCTTCATTCATTCTCCGCTATTAGTGACTTTGGAGTGACTCTTTGTTGCATGTTGAGGGATAGTTATGTGATCCAATTATGTTTGTATTGTTGAGGGAACTTACACTAGCGAAAGTATGAACCCTAGGCCCTATTTCCTAGCATTGCAATACCGTTTACGCTCACTTTTATCATTCGTTACCTTGCTGTTTTTATATTATCAGATTACAAATACCTTTATCTACCATCCATATACCACTTGTATCACCATCTCTTCGCCGAACTAGTGCACCTATACAATTTACCATTGTATTGGGTGTGTTGAGGACACAAGAGACTCTTTGTTATTTGGTTGCAGGGTTGCTTGAGAGAGACCATCTTCATCCTACGCCTCCTACGGATTGATAAACCTTAGGTAATCCACTTGAGGGAAATTTGCTACTGTCCTACAAACCTCTGCACTTGGAGGCCCAACAACGTCTACAAGAATAAGGTTGTGTTGTAGACATCAAGCTCTTTTCTGGCGCCGTTGCCGGGGAGGTGAGTGCTTGAAGGTATATCTTTAGATCTTGCAATCGAGTCTTTTAGTTTCTTGTTTTATCACTAGTTTAGTTTATAAAAGAAAACTATAAAAATGGAATTAAGTTTGTCTCATACGCTTCACCTTTTTAATATCTTTCGTGAGTATGATGGAAAGGATAATTGTGCTCAAGTGCTAGAAGAAGAAATCTATAAAATGTTTGGCACTATATATTTGAATGATGAGCATGATTGCAATGTTGTTAGTATGAATTCCTTGAATATCCACGATGCTAATGATATGCAAAGCCACAAGCTTGGGGATGCTATGTTTGATGGAGATGATATTTTTTGTCCCCCAAGTTTTGATGAGCAAATTTATTATGATGAAAGAATGCCTCCTATCTATAATGATTATTGTGATGACACGTATGCTTTAAAGAATAATAATAACAACGAACCTTGTTATCTTGATCTTAATTTTCAATCACATGATAATTATTTTGTTGAGTTTGCTCCCACTATTATTCATGAGAAGAATTTTGCTTGTGTGGAGAGTAGTAAATTTTCTATGCTTGTAGATCATGAAAAGAATGCTTTAGGTGTTGGTTATATTGTTGAATTCATTCATGATGATACTGAAAATTATTATGAGGGAGTAACATATGCTTGTAGGAATTGCAATAATATCAAGTTTCCTCTCTATGTGCTTAAAGTTTTGAAGTTATGCTTGTTTTACCTTCCTATGCAAGTTGATTATTGCTCCCATAAGTTGTTTGTTCACAAAATCCCTATGCATAGGAAGTGGGTTAGCCTTAAATGTTCTATTCATATTCTTCATGATGCTCTCTTTATGTTTCAATTCTTATCCTTTATGCGAGCATCATTGAAATCATTGTGCCTAGCTAGGGGCGTTAAACGATAGCGCTTGTTGGGAGGCAACCCAACTTTATTTTTATTCCTTGTTTTTTGTTCCTGTTTAGTAATAAATAATTCATCTAGCCTCTGTTTATATGTGGTTTTATGTGTTTAATTAGTTTTTGTGCCAAGTAGAACCTTTGGGAAGACTCGGGGAAAGTCTTGTTGATCATGCTGTAAAAAACAGAAACTTTAGCGCTCACGAGAATTGCTGCTATTTTTATTTGGAGAGTTATATTTAGTTAATTATTTTTTAATATGATTAATAGATAAATTCCTCAGGTCCAGAAATTTATTTGAGAATTTTATGTGTTCCAGAAGTATACGTTTGATCCAGATTACTACAGACGGTTCTGTTTTTGACAGATTCTGCTTTTCGTGTGTTGTTTGCTTATT